>NC_139957.1:30202028-30292028 GCF_963454915.1 Gymnoscopelus microlampas
GACAAAAGAAAATATGTATTTTGTTAGACATCCTATCAAGGGTCTACTTGGCTATATGTCTTATTGAGGCATTAAAACTGTATTTGTGATACATTAAAAGCACAAAAGATGTTCTTTGAAGAAATGGCGAGAGTATGATAACACAAATACAAAACAAAACAGAAACAACTCTCTGGTTATATAACAAAATATTTATTTTCAGTGTGAGATTTGACTTCACATAATTTGCCTTCCTCCTTTGGTGACCCTTAAAGGTAGGGTAAGTGATATTTTTGGTGAAAACAAAACGTTTTTTATTAAATAATCATTACTATAGAGCGTTTGTTCAGTAACATGAGTCTCCCCTTCTCTCCAGCTCTTTGATAAACAGAAAATATATTTAAGGTGGGTTGCAAATTTTCAGCCAATCAGGAGAGAGTACCCATTTATCAGCGTACATTTTATAGTGTTACAGTTCCAATTTTGTCTGCTCATTTCTTTGTGTCATTATTTCCAATTACACTTAATTGTTTATTCTGTATCCTGTGTGAGTTCTCTCTCGTGATTGGATAAAATTGTATACTGACCTGTAAATGTGTGAGGCAAGGAGACTCCTGTACTGAACAAACATATACAGTATAGAGCTATTTTACACTTATTTTAACAGCAAAATATCTCTATCCTACCTTAAGTCTCAAGAATCTATTCTTCTACAGCAATAATAACACAAATGGGGCAATGTCATACATGAGTGGCACTGGAGGGGGGGAATTATGGGGTGTAATATAGGGTGTTGGCGTGTCGTGCCTACTTAGATTTTCAATGTTGTTTATTGTATCTTACATGGGGCAGAAATTGCATATTTTCAAGACACCAGGGGAGTATACCTCCTATTTCACGACCTTATCCCCTCAGACACAGCCATGGTCAATAACAAAGTCATATGTAATCTCCTTTGCTCCAGATTATTATCTTTCTTTGTGTTGATATTGTTGCCTTTTTACTTGATCACTTCATCACTACTCTCATTCAGATCAAAGCAACATTTGGGACATCTATGCTCATCACATTCACTAAAAGAAAAAAGATGACAAGATGATATTAAAATGACTAATCACATGTAGATTTTGGGGCAGCCTAAGCACATAAGCCGTAGGATTTAAGGATACTGGCAAGTGCCAAAGTGAAACATTGCTTAGGATAGAAATTATATTTGCAAAGAATAAATGTTATTTTTATTGTTATGGAGAAAGCATAAATCCATTTACGTATTTGTTTGGGAGATGTCTTTCATTTTCTTGAATTAGTCTTTGGATTATTATTTGTTTTTTAATCAAATATATGATCAACAACTCAACACATGCATGGAAGGAGGCAAGGAGGCATGAGCTCGGCCCTGGAGAAACATGCTTGGCCCTGGCCTCCCTAGGTTGGCAGAGGGACGGTAGTGCCCAGGATTATTACATAGATAATTGGCACTGGGTGTAAAAAATGGGGTTACAAAATCGTGGGTTAAAAAAAAAAAAAAAACGCAAACAATTCTGTCTACTCCATACCATACCTGATTATAAGTAAAATGTGTATTGACTGCTGACTACTGAACATTATCCTCTCATACTTCACTGTGATGATGATACCTACCCCTACAACGACCAAGGCCAGGCAAGGAGGCCTACCGTATCAAGGGCAAGAGCACCAGGTTTCTGAACAGCCTCCACTCAGCTACTATCAGACAGTTGTACAAAGGCCTGACCACCGCTTGTCATCAGGCTGGTCTTAGTTTGGATTTTACCTGTGGAAGTTACCGTTCTACATGTGAGCCTGTCACCAGGCTGGACATATAGACATCACTTTTCCTTAATCTACCATGTAGATTTGACCAGAGAATGTGGTTGAACCTGACAAATACCTTGATACTTTTTGATAGTTTTTGATTGATTGATTAAATACTTTATTAACAGTTTGCAAAAAGTACAGTGGTACCGTTATACAATGATGCTAAAAGGATAACACAAAAAGCCCTGGGGGCTTGTTTCCATTGTGGTCCTATGTATTCATTCATGAGTGTGTGTGTGTGTGTGTGTGTGTGTGTGTGTGTGTGTGTGTGTGTGTGTGTGTGTGTGTGTGTGTGTGTGTGTGTGTGTGTGTGTGTGTGTGTGAGAGAGAGAGAGATTTTGATTATTATTACAAAACATACATCAACCACTTCAGCCCTATACATTTCGGCTATTTGAAAATAGCTGATCTACAAGCTCACAATTATCTGCTATTTTCAAAATATTTTTTTTATACATTTGAAAACAATGAGTACTTTCTACTTTTGGTACATTTTAATACCAATACTTTTGTACTTTTACTCAAGCACATTTTTAATTCTGGACTTGCACTACCTGTAACAGAGTATTTCTACATTGCAGTATTGATACTTTTACTTAAAGTAAAGCATTTGAATAGTTTTTCCACCACTGTGTGTGCGTGTGCGTGTGTGTCGTGGGGGGGTTAAGGACCAGTGAAAGACATTACTCCAGGCTCTCTCCCCAATCCCATTGGTTCCAACATGTCAGCGCGTCATCCTGTTGTTGCTTGGTTTGCTTCTGTGCTGCTAGCCGATGTTGTTAGCTAGCTAGCAGCTACTGGCGCTACGCTAGTGTTTTTGTCATTTTACTATGCTGCCGGTAATATGAAAGGCACAACGAGTCATCTCTCCCAAATGGTGATGCTGTTGTTTTAGGTAAGTTAACGTATTCCTAAATGCCTCGCTAACCACGTTGCTGTTAAGTATTGGCTGGCGAACAACAACGCTTGCTGGTTATAGCTAGGTAGCTAATGTCAGAGTAAACAGAGATGGAAACGGAGTCAACGATAGAGCTCAACACAGTTTGCCTGTCTTTAATTTGAGTTATGTGAGTAATTTAAGTCATGGTGTCATTGACCTGCAAATGTATTGCTGTAATGATAGCTATTCGGCAATGTATTTGCTAGTTTTGTTTTCTTAGTATCACAGTGTGTGCTGTGTTAATGTTACTGGGATATTGCTGCTAGGCTACAAGACCGAACAACACTGTGGTCTTTTATCTGAGAAGCACAGTAACACTGTGGCTAACTGTGTGATAAATCCATAGTCATCCAATTGATTACACATTCTTACCTCAAATCCAATGGATCATGACACATGTCTCAGTATACTGTATACACAGTAACATTCATACTTGGTTGTTAATTGCAAACGTCTTAATTGTTTCCAGGAGGATGACTGAGACCTGTGCTGCAGCTGTGAGGAGATGACCTGCCACCCCTCAGGGCATGGTCAGAATGGGGCCAGACGTGCCCCTTCTCAATGAATACAAGCAGGAGTTCTTCTGGAAGCGTTTCCCCCAGACCGTGTTGGGAGGTCCGCGCCTCAAACTGGGATACTGTGCCCCATCCTACGTCTATGTCAACCAGGCGCTCCTGTTCTTGACACCATGGCTGTTTGGAGGCGTTGGCACCCTGTTATACCAAATACAGGTGCTGCAGGAGGTACATGCCGCGGTGCTCTCTGGTATGCTGATGTTTGGGATGGCAGCGGGGGTGCAGGCCCTGACGCTGTACGCTGCCCGCAGGAGCGGCACGGTGGAGAGGCTGGGGGCACCCAACGTCCTGGCTGATGAGGAAGAGGTGGAGTTCACCCACTGCGTTGGCCCAGAGACCGTGAGGTTCATCGCCCCCGGGAAGAGGTTTGCGCTGAATGTGGTGGTGCACACAATTCTGGCTGGGGTTCTTTGTGGCTTTGGGACGTGGTACGTGCTCCTAGGCAGATTGACTGCTCTCTATGGCAGTATTGGTGTGTCCTTGCTTATATTCATCCTCAGCTGGGTGACCCTGTGTATAGCCGAATATTCACTCATCATCAACACGGCTACGGAGACGGCCACTTTCCAGGCTCAAGACACCTATGAGATCACCCCGCTCACCCGGCCCCTCTACATCTTCACTTTCATCGCTGTGGACTTGGCGGATAGGTAACCTACAACAAACAGGTTATCTTATAGCATGATGGTGAATAGTGATCTAGTGATGATGTCTTTTGTGAGTGAGTAACTTCAGAAGTTACTTCCACCATGGGTTTCCATGACAGATTTCTTATGGCATCTCTGTACTGGGTTTTGGATAATTAAGAAAATGAGTTCAGAAAAAGGCTTATGATAGTCACATTATGTTGAACAAGATACACTTCAATTAATCTTTTTTTTCCTATTTGTTTTTACCACACATCGAGAGTTTTGATACAGAAGTTATATACCCATGTTACACAGAGACGGGAGTAATTTTCTGCATAATGCTTATTCACCACATGGTGAAAAATCATTAGAAATCAATGGTAAGGGAACCTATGGCTCAAAAACGTACTTCCAGGTTTTTTAGGACCAACTCCTTTTCAATAAAAATGTATTGGGTGAAATAGACAAGCATAGGACCATTGTGTCACAATATTTGAGTGAATTTGATGTTTTCCATTCAGGTTCACAGGTCCTGTGCCTGAGCTCCAGTTGGCCAGTCAGGTGCTCCATGTTCTGTTCCTACTCCTACCTCTGCTGTGGGCACTGGGGATGTTGTCGCCCCTGGACGCCCTGCTCCTCTGGGGCATGGAACAGTTTCTTGTGTTTGGCTTGGGGGGCTCACCCATGTCCAGCAACCTTAGGTGATTTGATAATCTCCCAATTCAGTGTTTATTCAGTTAAGAAAGGCTGTGTTTTTTTCTTTTTGTTTGTTTGTCAGTCAGTCAGTATTTGTGGCACATTGCATTGGCCCTCTAAAGGCTAATTTATATCCTAACAGATTTTCAAGCTAACAACGCAATTCTGTATGTGTATTCTTTGTGTCTTTGTGTGTACTCTGCCTTGCAGGCTGCTGGTAATGTTTGCTGTATCTGTTGGCGTTGCTGTGTGTAATTTCTTCATCCCGTCCACACTGGGTGTGGTTCTGTTCTCCGTCTCCATGGGATTTCTGTTGAGCTTGGACCTCAGCCAGATCGGCACCCTCTGCAGTGGGTCCAAGGTGGTCCGCGGGTGGAGGGACAGCGGACGGCGTAGGGGGGGGTCGCCGGCCCCTCCCACTTCATTCGGCTGGCATCTGGGCTGCAGAGAGATGCTGTTGTATTTGTGCTTGCTGTCGGCAGCCATGGCGGATGCTGGGCTGCTGCATCACTTCCTTGGCCCACCTCAACCCCACAGCTTAGTTGGCGGACCTCAGGCTCCTGTCAGCTATCTCCTCCTTGTCCTCTTTTTCCTCTGCTGGGCTCTCAGAGAGATCCAGGGGGCCTATGTGTTCGGAGGGGTGCTCATCAACCCCTTGTATCCACGAGGCATGTCCAGTGTACCTGTGTTCAAGCAAAAGAGTCGGGGTCTTCATGTTGCAGCAGCAGTCAGAAGGCTCCTCCTCAACCTTGGTGAGCCTTGAATGTTGAACCTCAACTGTTCTTCAAGCCCCCTTCCAATATTTTGTAGTGTGTTTTCAGCTGTTTAGCCATTTAAACCCTATTTTTTAAAATGGCAGTCTAAAATCTCACAGTGGTCGTATCGTGACGCATTGTGAGCTTGCATTGTGGACTTTTTGAACATTTCCGCCAATAATGACATGAAACGGGGATGCTAGAGTTAAAGTGGTAAATGTTTTTCCTTTGCCAACCTGTATGTGCATTGATTCCAGAGGCACCATATGCCTTTTTTTTTTTTAAAGCCCCTTTTTGGGGCTTTTCTACCTTTTTTTTTATTTTGGATAGTACAGTTGAAACGGTGGGAGAGAGGCAGGGAGTGACGTCAGGCTCGGGAATCAAACCTGACTAAAAAGTGATTAATTTCAAATTGAACTGAAATGGTATTGGCATAGCATTATCCCCGCTGGCGCTGAAACACCTACTTTGAATTGTTTGTGAGAATGTACCTACTAGTCTGCCTCGTTGCCATAGCCTTGCATAGGTGTGACAATTCATTTCAAACAACAAACCACCATACGCGGTTTGGTGACCAAATCAGGAAGCAAAATAGACTCAAGGGGGGCTAGTCCTCACCACACTGTTGTCTTCTTTAAAATAAGAGTACAACTGTGCATTATGTGTTATGTGTTTTTTCCCCTTTGATATTGACAGTACTGATCATCACTATGTTTTTCACTATCTTTACAGTGTCTCCATTTGCAATGATTGCTTTCCTGTCCATGGACAGCTCTGTGCAGCGTCTCCACACAGCTTCCCTTAGTGTGGGATTCACACGGGCATTTAGAGTGGTAAACCCTCACTAACTCACTCACTCAATTCAGCTTAAACATCACATAATATATTCTCATTCTGCATACCTCCGCATTATGGAAAATGTAAGAGTTTAAAGCATACAGCTCCTGATAACTTGTAGAAAACATAGAAAAACTATTGATGCTTTATGTATGGGTGAAAATTGTGAAAAAAAGAGGGAGAGTATCTCTTTTTTTGCAACTGTGTGCTTGCATTCTGTGCACGCTCCTGATTCTTTCCTTGCTATATTTGGTAGATATGGATGTCTACTGTAGTAGTTGTTTCATTACTTGCTCTGTGGATGATGTGTAGGTCTGGCAGAGCTCTGAGGATGCACTGCTCCACATGGTAGTCGTAGTGTCTGTGCGTCTGGTGGCTGGGGACAGGACTCTGCCAGGATGGGACAGTCTGGGCACTGGAGTCCAGCTTCTTTTGGTAAGAGCAACTTCACAAGGTCATTCATCAGCCCACCACAACTCAGAATTATGAAGTTACTGATGGTCTTTTTTGTAACGTATTCTCTTGCTCAGGTCTTGCTGAGGTACACTGACACACAGTAACAGTTCTGTGATTCAAATAAACGAGGTCATTGTGATCTCGTTGACATTTGTTGTTTGATGTTTGAAAGTGGCATGTCTCACTCAGAAATACAGTGTTTACAATGGTAGGAAAAATTAGATTTTTTTCTCAGTTTATTTTTTAACATTGAAGTGGATGGAGCATTAACTCAGGAAATAATGTATTTCTTGATGTTTATATGTACTGATGATTTGATGGTTTAGAATGTGAAGTATGCAATTTTTTATGTATTTCTGCCTAAAGTTTACTGCTGACAGAACCAGACAATGTGTAGCCAACTGAATGCACACACTGAATTAAATGGATTATATTTCCATAACAACATGGTTTTACTGAAAAACGCAACTTGCTACAGCTTCTATTGACAATTAAAGGTAGGGTAAGTGATATTTTTTTGGTTAAAACAAAAAGTATTTTGTTAAAAGGTTAAAATACTATATTCTGATAGTAATCATTGCTATAGAGTGTTTGTTCAGTAACAGGAGTCTCCCTGTCTCTCCAGCTCTTTAATAAACAGAAAATACATTTTCCGGTAGGTGTCAAAATCTCAGCCAATCAGGAGAAAGTACCAATTTTTAAGCTTAATTTGTATAGTGTTCCAGTTCCAATTTTGCATGCTCATTTCTTAGTGTCATCACTTCCAATTTCACTTGTTTAATCTGTATCCTTATTGAGTTCTCTGTCCTGGTTGGATAAATTGGAAATGAAACTGAAACGAAAATGCATTTTCTGTTTAATAAAGAGGTGGAGAGACAAGGAGACTCCTTTTACTGAACAAGCACTCTATAGCAATGAGTACTATCAGAATATAGAGCTATTTAACACTTATTTTAACCAAAGCAAATCACTTACCCTACCTTTAATATATACCACCAACTTAGCAATATAGTTTCTCACCTCAGCTTAAAACATTTTATTCTAATTTAAACAAAAACTTAATTTATACCCGTATTGTTGAAATAAATGAATTTATTGCAGTCTTTTGTGATGTGTATATTGTGCATGTTGATGATACTTTTTTGATACTGTATATAGTGCAGCCCTAGTGCAAACTCAAGAATCAAGAGAGGTTTATTTGTCTTGTGAAATGGATGTGGAAAATGTTCAAGACTGCTAACACAACAATGTAATATAATAGATGTAATGAAGTAAACATATATATATGTTAAAATAAAATTAAAATTGTATTGGTATGAGCAGCAGGTATGATGTTAAGGCAGGTGATGTAGATGATGCTTCATTGTTTGTCATTCTTCTCCATCCTCACCTTTTATGAACAAGTCCATGCTGTTGATGTTTGCTTCACTGTCTATTGCCAGGTGGGCCTCCTATGTGACAGAATGGTGCAGTTCCTGGCGAAGCTGAAGTTCACCTTGACTGTTTTGGTGACATCCTGGACAGAGAAGAAGCAGCGGCGTCAGTCAGCTGGAACCCTGCTGGCTCTGAATGCCTCTCTCTGTCCTCTGCTCCTGGCTGTGGTGACCCTCTCTGCCATGTTGTCTGCCCCTCTGCTACCCCTCTTCACTCTGCCCATCTTCCTGGTCGGTTTCCCCAGGCCTCAGCGCAGTTGGCCGGGTCCAGTAGGGACCGCCTGTCCCTGTCCAGACTCCATCTTCTACCAGCAGATGAGTGGAAGCCTGGCCTCCGCTCTGAGGGGGGCCTTCGCCAGGGGCTCACTTGGTTAGTTGGTTAGCTTCTCCATAAAACATTCCGTACCAGGACACCCACTGCAGCCCCGAATATGAGCTCACCAGAGTAGGGGTGTTTACAGTTGTTGTTTTATTTTCTTTAGATAAGAGAGTTTAGAGAGATGGGGTGCTGAGAGTAGCAAGGGGGAAAGACATGCAACACATGAATGGCTGGCATTGAACCAGAGTTGCAACAATATTGTCGGCGCACTAACCACTCATCCACCGGAGTGCTTTATTTTCACAGTATTTCTGAATTTTAAGTTGATCTGCAGTGCATGTTTAATCGTAATGAGAATTCACTTAAGCATTCATATAAATAGTACATTCAACTGCTTGTTCACCATCAGAAACCAGCAAAAGACCACAGTAACTCAACATTTAAATCTGTAAATAACATTTTTCAGTCACCAGTGAAACACAGTATAGCCCACTAAAAGCTTGGCATTTAAATGTATGGGGTTTTGCCATTAGTTACTTCTCCTTACTGATGAAGGGAACGCTGCACTAGAGATGTAAATGATGCTCCAGCAATGTTCAGAATTTGTTTTGTTTTAGCAGTGCACATTGCCTCTTAAATGTTGTGACAGTGAACCTTTCCAAGGGTCAAACAGGGACCGTATGCAGATGAAAGAGCATCGAAGGAAGGATTGCCTCTCGTGGTTTAATATTAAGAGGAATGTTGTCATGGGTAGATCGTGGAGCCGCTGGCAGTAATGCAAGCTTGCAGGATCCAGTTGTGCTTCCTGTGAAGTGACCCGAACAAAATAGCTCTGATCTGTATTCATTACATCCAAATGTTTCCACACCATTAACCTCATAATACTCTTAAGCCAACCGAAGCTGCTTCTGGAATTTTCTACAGTGCTCTACAGTATGTGATATCAGGAGGGGGCAAGAGACAAAAAATGAAATGGTGTCCCAGAGTACAAGCTCAATTATTCATGGGTTGATGACTCCAAACAGAAAGGGGGGGGGGGGGGGGGATGATCTGCGATGATGTCATCACTCAATCTTATTGTTTTTTTGGCGAGCTTGGGGTGCCTTAGCTCTAATGTATAATTCAGACCAAACGCTTGTCTTTTGTCTTTTGATGTTCACAGTCTACCAAGATGGCAGTTTGTTACATTAGCTTTGCCTTTCTTTCCTTTGGCCCCTGTGCAACATAGGAGCTCGTGCATCAGTGAGCAATGAGCAGTAACGAAGTATGCGAGCAGCACAGCGTGTCGCTTCCTATCACGAGGTGGTGTCTGACTATTCCGGGTTGTCATTATGGGATATGACATTATCCTTGAGCCACGCAAATACTGAGTCCACTTAAAACAAAAAAGGCTACCGGCGCCTTTCTGCCGCCACTTATCCATTCTGAAATAAACGTCTGTCCGCTTACCTCCTGTTGTCTAAAATTGAGAAGACCGCGTAGGGATTCTCTGAGTCGCCTCCCATAAGGCGAATGAATATTCAGAGATTAATGGAAAGCCAGGGCAGAGAAGGAATTCAATATTTAGATCTCTGTGCAGTCAGCCAGTTTAAACCGTATCATGACCTTCCTGTAGAACTGAAATGGTAAGCGTCACCCTGCAGCTCATCCAGCAGCCAAGTTATCCAAGAGACACTCTCTTGATGCAAAATGAAAGGGCTGTGTGACCAGGGGCCTCTTACTTATGTATATGCTGTATGCTTCCTTTTTCCTTGCCCTCAATCCCCACATCACAACATCTCTCTTAACTACATGGTAGATGCATGCATGGCTGATGTTGTGTTTTGTTCTCCCTGCTATAGGTTCCTTATCCCCAGGCTCTCACTTCCTTGGTCGGTTCCAAGACCGTATGGTTTGGATAATGATTCTGGAGAGAGGTTATGGATACTGTACAGTCAATATTAAGGTACTATAACGGCATCGTTTCCATGTTGGGGGAATAACTGGTTGACGTCCTGTGACATTTAATTTAATTATTTTGTTTTTTAGGGTCTGGAGCTGCAGGAGACCTCCTGCCACACGGTGGAAGCACGGCGGGTGGACGAGGTGTTTGAAGGAGCTTTTGAGCGCCCAGAGCGCCTTGGTTTTACCCAGGGCCTTAATCTGCACTGGGGCAATGCCCTTAGCCCTTGTGCCGCCCTCCCCGTGTGGGTCTATTCTGATGCTAGGAATGTGCTTTCTGGCATCATTGACTCACACGACAACTTGAGGAAACTCCAGGATGACTTTCTGAAAGCACTGGTTTGGTTGCTTCTTCGCCATTGCATTCAGAAGCGAAAAGGCTTTATCTGGGGAAGTGAAGAAGGGCCGAGAGGTGGCAGCAGGAAGTCCCAGTCCTCCCAGTTGGCCCAGTCCTTTGCTAACCAGCCTGCAGAGGCTGTCATAGTGGAGTCCAATGTGTCCTCTCTGAAGTTCAGGCAGGACAGCTCAAGTATGACCTCCTTTGGTGACTGGTCAGATGAGGATGACCTGTTTGGTCCCCAACCGGCCAGGCGAACAGTGGCATTGGTGAGTACAGAGGCTCAGCTGGGACACACAACACTGCAGACGGGGCCCTCTCTGCCTGGCTCTGTGGAGATGGACAGTCTATTTGAAAACATGGCTCTCTCGGCCCTGCAGCCACTGCAACCTCTGGGACTGGGCCTTGGGCTCCCAGCGGTGGATAAGGGCCGGAACCCAGAGGGCTCTGCAGAAAGTCCTGCGTCACTCCCTCATTTAAATTTCAGCTGCCCACAGTCTGAGGCATTCAACCTGCCTAAGGGATGGAGGACAGCCCCCTTGCTACCATCCCGTTTACATCAGCTCAGGTCTTTGTTCCCTGAGGACTGGTTTCGGTTTAATCTTGGGCGCTTTGGGTCTGCCGTGCAGGGTGAAGACTCTGAGGACATGACGAAGGCCCTGAAAGAGGATGAAGCACTGAGGGAGCTGCATGCTCAAGTGGTTCTGTCGTGCCTCATCTCCCTGGGGGCGGAGTCCACCTTCACCAGCCCCAGCTATGTGTACAGGCTCTACTGTGGAGATGTACCATGGACAGAAGGACTTGACTGGCTATCTGCTAGTAAAGAACTTTATCAGATTGCACTTAGAGCATTTAGGTAAATTAGGCAACTTGTTTGTAATCAGTATGGTCACAAAAGTTGTTTACATTTCTGTCACCAGAAAAGGGTAACTGATTTAAATGTTGTTCTTTCTGTTGCTGGGTTTTTCTGCCTTCAGGTTCAGTTTCAAGCTGCTGTTTGATCAGGCAAGTCTAGGGCCCATAGAAGGCCCTGAGGAATTGTTCAGCACCTTGGAGGACTATGACAGGGACTGGTACATTGGCCTGGTGGCAGAGAGAGGCTGGCATGACAGTGTTCTTCAGGAGAAACCTTTCCTCTTCTCCCTAGGACATGACCTCACCATGGTAACCAAACACACATCGGTCAGACTGCATATACTCACTTGCATTCTAGTTGAATCGTGACATACAGTGGAGCTTGTCTAGCCATAGCAATTCTGGGCATTGAGTGAATTTGTGAGAGGTTTTATAGTTATTACCCCTTTTATAAGCCTTTGCATATCCTGAGGTCCTCAGGCTGGAACCTTTTGAGTAAAGACTGAAGACAATGACTGTCTTTTCTGTCAGGGCTTCTCGGCTCTGAAATTACCTGCCTGCCTGAGGAACTCAGGCTTGCTCATAATTCTTATTTTAAGTCGCTTCTTAAATCTTACTTTTATTAAAAGGCCTTTCTATAAATAAATGTTTACATTTTACTGTTTGATTCCCTCAATGTGTTTTCTTCAAACTGCACTGCTGATTTTATAAAGTTTCTTTATATGGCATTTTGTTTTGACAAATGCTTTATAAATACATTTTATTGTTACATTTTATTATCATTATTATATAAATGCAACATCACATTCACCACTGTCTTCTGTCCACAGGGCACATACACGGGACGAGTGCTGTCTCTGCAGGAACAGCTGGTGCAGGTTGGCCGTCTGAATGGAGAAGGGGTGCGTGGACAATGGGCCAACTTGTCCTGGGAACTCCTGTATGCCACCAACGATGATGAGGAACGATACAGCATCCAAGCTCACCCCATCATGCTGAGGAACCTTACTGTTCAGGCGGCCGACCCGCCTCTTGGGTACCCCATTTACTCATCTGCCCCTCTGCACTTGCCCTGCTTCTGACCGCTTTTTACATGGGTTCGACTTTTAGGGAATTCACACTAGAAATTCCTGAGTATTCATTTAACTCTAGGACTTTTCAGTGCAGGATTCCCTGGACCACACGGTATGACATGGTGGTATTGGCAGTCTTTATTCTTGTACGAGTTACAAAAAAAACCTGTACAAAACAATGGTTAGTGATTTCTTGGAACTGTACATTACAGTGGATATAATTTGCTTTGAACATTTTGTACTTTAGACCACAGCTATCTCAATTGTGCCACAAATGTTTTTGTAGATTATTATTTTTTTTAAATATTCAGTAGTGATTGAATTTGCCCACCGCTCCCTTCAAAAGATATCAACATAATACCTCTGGGTTGATTGTTTTTCTCATATTTCACCAAGAAACTCTTCCCCTGATGAAGAAAAAAAAGGGACTTTACTGTTTTATTAGGAAGTGTTGAATTCAAGGATGTGCCTTGGGTTTGTCTTTGCAGTATATGTAATGTGGTTAGTAAATATTTGCTATTGTTTTGTTTACAGTTCACTTGTTTACGATTTAGAGCAAGGAGTTTGCCATGGTCTCCTGTATATAAAGATTGTTGATTTTGTGTAACTATATATACTTGTAATAAAATGGCTTGACAGAATCATCTTTGTAATTTGTTTCACTAAGCAAAACTTCCCCACATTTATTACATTAATAGTAATGCATTGTATTTGTAACGCACTATGCATTTTTACTAATCATTAAAAAACAGGATATACATGGTGCACAAAAGGGTGTATGGATGAACAGTAGTTATGTAGTTGTGTAATACATTTTTTTATTTATTTGACAGCTCTTTGTTCAATTCTAGTGCAGTGCCTATTCTGGGTGTGGCCGTTTGGAGCGGGCGATTACTTGGTCCCCGGAAATTCTGCTTGCAGAGTTCATACGTTAAGTACCACTCATCTGATTGAATTCGCACTCAACGTTGCACTGCCTTGGGTCCTCAGCAATGTACCTGCCAGGTGTGACGTTGATCAGAGATGTTGAGATACATGAAGGACATGCAGAGATCTATCTATACAGGGTCCCCACGGTCATGAAATTCCTGGAAATATTTTGAAATAAAATTAAAAACAATCCAGTACTGGAAAAGGTTTGGAATTGATCAAAGGTCCTGGAATTTATCAAGGGTCCTGGAAAAATATTTGGCTATGCATTGTTTTTGGCTATTGATTTTTTTTAATACAAAACATTTTCATAAACATGTATAACATTACACGAAATATGTAACGTAAGTAGTTTTTCGCCGAATGGGCTGTGTAACACCCCATCCGCACTGCCAGCGATGCGTCGTGATGCGACGTGACGCGAAGCGAGCGGGCGATGAAATCTCATTAAAATACATGTTTTTGAATGAGACCGTCCTGACCTACCGCGAGCGACAACAAACTGTGCAACGACGTCGTCCACCCCTCCTATTTTCGCTCGCAGGGTCACTATGCCCTAATTTTGCACGAAATGTTGAATGAAATTGTACTATTTTATATTCTATGCTTTATTTTTGCTACACTGCCTATCTTTGGGCATTGTACATAGTAGTAAGAGACACATTATTGCGCTGAATGATTGTTTTATAGGCCTGGAAATTGGGCTAAATATTCTGGAAAAGTTTTGGAAATTCATTGCTAAAAATGTGTGGGGACCCTGTCTATAAATTCCAGGAATCTTTATGTATGTATGTCTTCATTGCTGAGTAGCCAAGACAGTGCAGTGTTCAATCAGATTAACGATTCTTCAGAACCGGCCAGCTGCCTACAGACATGCGTATCTCTCACGTACCATTCATCTGATTCACCTAACACGTGAAAGGTGTTCATTGCTGAGGTCCCAATGAGAATGCCACTCGGAACACATGCCCGCTACAAAACGGCACACGTTCTGAACGGGTACTGCACTAGTTCCTTGAATTTATAGATAAGATGTCCTTATGTTAAACCCACTCTCCATTCACCCAAATAAAATAAAAAGGTGACAACATGGGGTGAAATGACAATTGATCAATTTATCTTTTGCCGTGTTAATAGAGCTTTAACATTCTGCAGGCAAAACCATCTTAATAACGATAGTTATTATTAGGATGAAATGCTGTTCCCTCTTTGATGTATGGATTTCAGGAGGTCTTAGGCTTCGTGAAGTATGCTGAGTCTGCATCCTGCAAAAGAAGAACCTTTGTAAGGATTTATGGTGTAAATAATAGTAGAAATAACACTTCTGCAACAATACGGAAATACACAACTTTCATTCAATGTGAAATTGCCCTTGGCTTACTATATAATGTGTAAAACAATAATAGAATCAGCAGATTTGCTCATTGTACTTGAACTTGTTTAGCAACTCTTTCTTAGAATGGAGTAGTGGACTGTCCATCAGTGTGGTTGTTTTTATTTTACAAAGAATTAGGCTTAAACCACATCAAAATATCGCTATGTATGCGATGTTGATATAATAAATCCTGCCTTATTGCAGGCCTTGGAGACCTGAGTTGTAAAGAGGTGACCCAGCACTAAGTTAATATTTTGTATTTATTTAATTTACAACATACAGGTGACATTTTCCATTTCACCACGTCATTAACAATAGGGAAAATCGTAATGAAACATGTAGTAATTATGAATCTTTACATTCTTCAAAAAAAGTATAGTCAGAGACCATAGCTGGCTGAGTGAGCGAGAGAGAAAAGATTTGTGGCAGCACATTCTCACCTCAGATGTTCTTAGATACGTATTTTAGTTTACTGAGTTTTTATTATTTTATTTTTTTGTAATTTACTGAGTTTTTATTCAATATTTATCAATATTTATTCAGTCTCAAAATGACGCTATATGTGGGAGATCCCAATGTACCGCTCTTCCTGCATTCACCAACTTGTATCATTGTCCTGTGTGACACTTAAATATCTCACCAGTTGGAACCTGACCTTTTTTGTGTGGCCCTCAGCTGTCACTGTCCAGCAGAGGCCACCAGTGTGACAGAGTGGCCACCTCCTCCTCTTCATCATACTGAAGCTAGGTCAGTAACAGCTGAGCCCCCCTTGCTGTTAAGAGACAGCTCTAATCTAAATATGGTCTGCCACGGACTGCTTTACTCAAGTATTTTCAGACCATTCACAAGGCTAGATATAGTCTAAACCCAGGTCTGACTCTCAGTACCTGGTTATCTACATAAATAGTTTCAAAGTCTGGACTCTGAAAACAGGGCAGTGCCTGGATTTATTATGTATACAACCAATTGAAAGGGAAAGTATCAAGAGAATAAGTCAATATGAATCTAGTCTGATGATCAGCCTCACTTTATGCCAGGATAACAATCTTCATCCACTCCACTGAAATGACTAAAATAAGTTATATACGTACCACACCAGCTTTAAAATTCTTCACTCTTTTTTTGCCCAATACATTTGTGAGGAACCAGGCCCAAGTGGGAGCATACTGCCACAGATAATAGATCAAGAGGAATGGTTGATTGGCCATCCACATTTCCTGGACACCGTTGGCTATGCCCACCAAGGTTAAGCGCACACAGCGGTTTGTGGACATCTTGTGCATCTGGTTCCCTGCTTCGGGTACAGACTTTTGGTAAAGAAGAAAACGAAGAGCAGAGGAAACATGTTACTAGTGCCAAATTACAAATTGAACATGAAAAAGCCTTGTGTTTAAAACATCTAGTGACCATAACTTCCAGACTGATTAAGTTTAAGCCTGAATTTGAGCATTAAGACATGATCTCCGGTGCATCTGGGTTGTTCTAGTATGTCTATTATGAGAAATATCCATTATTGTTATTCTTCATCCATTTTATATCTGCTTGTTTGTCTTTGTTTTTTGTTTTTTTAATAACCTGATTCAGGGTATGTGGTCTATAATTGTCCCCTCCTTGTTGGAGTAGGATTACGCATTTTCTCTTTGTCAACACTTTTGATACTTGCATATACCAAATCTGCATATTTTTGTATGTACTTCTCATCCTGTCATTACAGTGATGGTATAGTATTTGTATGTTAATATATTATTGCTATTCTCTTCTGTCTTATGTGGGCATTTCATACAAAATGTAAGTACGTCATTATTTAATGTAAATCCTGAATAAAAACTGAAAACATTGCTTTGTGATGAATACATATACAGTAGATTATCACGTGGGCATTCATCATTGCCCAAAGTTATCCAGGTTGGCTAGAACAAATGCCTGGGCGATCATTTGTTTTCATCATATATCCATAATAGATTTAGTTACAATGAGAAAATGTAATTTGATCAACGCAACAACCGTGGTGGCCATGTTGAGTTCCTTCCACAGCGAGGTTGCGCAAAGTGATAGTTCAGTGCACAGTGGTACTTTATCTTGCACTGATTGGTCAGCTACTGCTATAACAGTCCTAGGGCTGATATCAGTTATTGCCCTCTATGTCCTTTTATTTTCGCTCGGCCGATGACCGTAGGGATTTGGGAACAATACCCGTTGGGAACGCATGACCCTCGGTTATGCAATACCAGTTGTCAGAGTGCAGTACCCACGTTAGTACAACAACATCAGGGAGGGCTCTCCCAATACTATGGGCATAAAAGGCATTATCATAGTACTCATAGCCACTTGATGGCCAGTCTATGATGTCAGTATTATGACATCAGGGATCTCCATATAAGGGCAGCATTGGCACACAGACAGATACAGAGATTTGAGGATTTTTGGTTCTGGACAACCACTTATCCGACTAACTTACCATGCACAACACACCCTAAGGTCCTCTGTGATATACATGCCTAGTTTGAAGTCCATCGGTCACATGATTCTCGAGTTATGCGAAAGACAAACTGACACGCACAGATTTCGTACATTTATAGATAGATTTAATCACGACCTCACCCAGGGCAAATAAAGTCTTGGTATGTAATAAAGAACATTACCTTTCCCAGTTCCTCTGTGAAGGAATTCTCGACAATCTTTGACACCACAGGTCCTGGACACACTGTGCTGATCAGTATCTTTGGATAGTCAGTCAACTCAGTACGGAGAGAATTGAAGAAGCCCTGTAGAATGGCATCAGTCAACAGAATGCCCTCATACATATAATTATGACCCATCAAGAAGGAATCTAAATCGTTTTAATCAGTTCCACTGTGATGGCATTTTCCAGTACACAGGAAATATTCTAACTGTAGCACAAGGGATAATCACATCACATCCTGTGTTCAAACCAAGATTATTAAAGGGATAGTTCATCAAAAAAAAACTTTTCTATCGACTAGCCACCCCATGGAGACTTTAATTCATGGATATTTTTTATTTTTTGTCGCCTTCCTAAGCCAATCATTTGATGACCAGCGGACCGGTAGGCGGTAGGAACCGGTTCCAGGTTCCGGTAGGAGACACAAAGGAGACTCTTTGTCTCTCCTACCGGAAACGCTGCCGGTCATCAAATTATTGGCTTAGGAATGCGACAAAAACTAAAAAATATCCATGAATTCAAGTCTCTATGGGGTGACTAATCGATAGAATAAAAGTCATTCTGGGGGTGAACTATCCCTTTAAACGGCCAGGCGACTGGCCTTAGCTGAATGGGTAGAGACTCAGGACACTGGGAATTGGAAGGTCACTGGTTTGCCCTCAGTCCACCCAGTCTATGTGTCAGTGTCCCTGAGCTTAACCCCTTGACACTTAACCCCTAACTGCTCCCCAGGTGCCAAATGAATGTCAGACACTGCTCCTATAAGTTAGGATGGGTCAATTCTATCTATCTGAAAACATACCGTAGCAAATACCCCAACAACAACTAAAGGGGATAAAAAAATATTTGTTGTGTAAAACTTAAAATAAATCATAAAACATTTTTCTTGATACAAAAACATAACAACCATGATTATTTATAACTAACTGTATATGCTGCAAGTGATAAGCAGTCTTCCTTCACCTGAAGAGCATGTTTGGTGGCGGAGTATCCAGTTGCCAGGGGTGCCCCAGCGATGCCAACTACACTGCTCACAGTCACAATACTCCCAGTCCCTCGTTGCGTCATGTGAGGCAGCACCTGCTTGGTGAGTGAGACTGTTCCCAAGAAGTTGAGTTCCATCAAGGCCTGGTACACGTCCACATTGGTCTCCAAGAACAGAGAGCGTTGGCTACGGCCAGCATTATTAATCAGGATGTCAATCTGAGTGACAAAAAAGCATACATAGCAATTAGCACCAGAGAGTAAGACAACTAGAATGATTCTGATGACCGGTGACACAATATGGTTTGGTTGACCAACCAACCGGCGGCATTTATTTGAATGTTATCACACTGTACTCCTAAATAATAAATACAATGTTCAGGTATGTTATAATGAGCTTACAGCAATCTCTGTGATATACTAAAAACAAACTACTGCACTGACAAACTACTGCATTATAGATTATCAGCTGCAATAGCTTCAGTTGCCTTACATTGCCAAAGTGCTGGATAACAGCTTTTGTTTTTGCCTCGTGGGATGTCCTCTCCAGCAAATCAAGGGGAAGAACAAGAATATCCTGATCTGATAGGTTGGAACACTCTTTAGGAATAAGTAATTGAGAAAGAATTACATAATGGAGAAGAATCACATACTGTACACTGTTTAAAGTACTACAACAACTCCCTCACTAAATATATATATACTATATAGAGAGAGAGAGAGCGAGAGACAGAGACAGAGACAGAGACAGAGAGAGAGAGAGAGAGAGAGAGAGAGAGAGAGAGAGAGAGAGAGAGAGAGAGAGAGAGAGAGAGAGAGAGAGAGAGAGAATGTTTTATGGATAGTCTAGTGCAATTTTACTGACAGCGCACAACAGTGTGTGTGTGGTGTGGTAGATCATTTTCTGTAGATTTCTGTGAATTCACTTTAACACCTGTAGGCATGTTTTTACAAAGGCTTTGTTTCACCAAAAATCCCCCAAACTCACCCAAACAGTGACGTTTAACCTTACTGAGCTCCTCCTCCCGACGAGCAGACAGAACCAGGCGTGAGCCACACCCTGCCAGTTGATAGGCCAGCTCCTCTCCAATGCCACTTGAGTCATCTGAGTCTCGCACTGTCCTTTGGTCCAGAGGACTCAGGATTTACTGAGATTTACTGCTCTCAATATAAGTGTGCTGTTGGTTTTGGTTATTCAGATTAGTGTTTCAACCCCCCCCCCCCCCCCCCTACAGTGCAGTCAGTGTCCCCATCAGGTTCACCCATTCTATTTTCTAGCTATAGAATGCATGCAGTGATGGGCTTTCTGTGAAAACCCTGAAGCTTTGCCGGATCCACACTCTGTTGAACTTGTTACAAAATGATCATTGTCAGGTTCAGGAAGTTCAAGTTCAAGGTACAAGGTCCAGTAGAGTAGCAAACAATATATATGGGTATATATATGGGATAAATGGGTGGCAACGTTGACATAGGATAAATTAACTTTTAATAATAACAAAAGACCGTTATTGTGTTAGTGACTGCTATGGTGTAACACATGGAATATTGACATTGTGTGCATGAACCATCAGTAACAGTCAGCTGATCATTAAAACAGTTATAAACGGAGTCATACCAGGTTTTGTTCCTGCAATGCATGCCCATAATAGAGTGAAGTCAGCATCCGCAAAAATAAAACGCACAAACTGAACCACAAAGTAAAGTGATATACAATAGCACAATGCAGAAATAAGGCTACAATCCATCTAAAAAGAGTGTGTAGGACGGTGCAAGAGTCTGAGTGGTGCCGGGTGAATAACGCGGATGTTATGCATGGGATAATGTGTGGAACCAGTGTTGCCATATTTTGTGAGAGAAATAAGCAACAAGGTCTAGGAAAACAAGCCCCAAAGAAGCAACATGAGTATGAGCCACATGAGCACTTTAAACCATCGGCTATTTGAAAAGAGCTGATCTACAGGTTCACAAGGCGTTGCGATTTTTACAAGCAACTTTACAGAAAAACAAGCCCAAAGTCGCTTAAAAAGCCCAAAGTCGCTTAAGCTGACATGGCAACACTGTGTGGAGCGCAAAATAACTACGTCACGTCCGGTGTGATGTTATGAGGGCAAAAGCACGTGTTTATGTTGTCAGTCTCACTGTCGTTTTGAAATATTTGTCATAATATGTAAGCATGTAATGAAATACAGACGTTTAGAAAATGTTTTGAATGAATTAACTAAAAAGCTGTTTTACTTAGCTATGGTGTGTAGGCATATGCACTGCAGCCTTCTTGTTGGCAGCCTGAGCCATGGGTACTCTTGTCAAAAATAGTCAATATTAGCCTTTAGACCTCCCTTATCATTGTCACATTTTATTATATAAGCGATGTGTTCTGGGTAAAGTACTAGAAACGTAATTGTAATTACCCATACCAAATAACACAAACCATCTTCTTGGCCTTTTTAGCCTACTTATCTAAATTCGGGGAATAGCCATATTTACAGGTTTTCATCACACGTGCTCATCTTTTTTGCATTTCTGATTAGTTGCTCTATTGCTGTGATTTAAGGTTGTTTATCCTATCTATTCACTATATCCACCCTTTGCTTTTACATGTGTGATCATGATGTCTCATGATACAGTCTGTCTTTTTTGTGTTTAATTTTAGCTTTCTTATTGAAAAGTTAATGCAGACTGCAGAGTACAACTTTTTTCAGTCCATGCTGTAGTGAAAGCGATGTGGTAGAAAGAATATAATTCTTGTGAAATCATGCATTTTCATGTGCATATTATGTCTATTTTTCACTATTGCACTAAATGTGTGGTCCTCTTAGCCATTCAACATGAGTGTAATACTTGATCTGTCACAAGTGAAGGGATGATATGTTACCCAAAAAACAATGGCTTCAAGTCAAGGCTCTGCATATATTGCACAAGGTGATTATGATTATTATGATTCTGAATTGAATTATAACAAGAAAAATGTGCTCCTTGGAACAGGTCCCCACCAGGCCAGGTGGTAGAAGTCAATCTTAGCCAATCAGGATGAAATATGAAAAAGGTCCGTCTCGATGACATGACTAGCTTATAGAGATAATGTGTACCGATTTGCGATTTGACAAAATCTGAAGGAGTAATATCCAGTGGAATAGCCAGTGGAAGCTATAGTGTGTGTGTGTGTGTGTGTGTGTGTGTGTGTGTGTGTGTGTATATATATATATATATATATATATATATATATATATATATATATATATATATATATATATATATATATATATATATATATATATATATATATATATATATATATATATATATATATATAGCAAAAATCCTATTAAAAATATATATATTGTTGCAAAATTCGCCCCCCCCCCTGAAAGGAGCCACCACTGCTTTTAATCATATTAGTAGTTGTACCCACTTCCTCCAGGAAAAGCATCCTTGAAGTTGAGAAAGGGTCCATATTGTTATAACTAGGAGCAGTGGGGAAGTGTCACAGGGTGCCTGGGGAGCAGTTTGGGGTTAAATGTCTTGCTTAGGCACAGTTCTACACATAGAAGTGTCTGTGACCTGACTGATCTTCCTCAACTTATCAAAATAACGTTTTTTTTTGTTTAGTGTTTATGGATATTACAAATGTACAATTGTGTGTAAACACAGGATGAAATGACTGACTAGTTCTGCAAGAACTAGGGAAATTCACAACACGTTGTGAGCTTGTAGATCTGCTATTTTCAAATAGCCAACTAAATAGGGCTGAAGTGGTTATGTATGTTTTTTAATAATAATCAAAATGTACAAAAAGTAACTAGTAACTACAGTTTTCAAATAATTGTAGAGGAGTAAAACTACGATATTTGTCTCTGAGATGTAATGGTACAGTAAAAGTATTGAAAATTGGAAATACTCCAATAAAGTAGAAGTACCTCAAAAGTGTTCTTAATTACACAGTACTTGAGTAAAATGTACTTAGTTACTTTACATCACTGTTAATTTGAGGGTTTTTGCCTTTGTGTGACTGACTGGGTGCTACAGACAGACAGCAGAGCTCGGTTGGTTGAGGATGATGTCATGCTTTTCAAGTACGCAACCTGCAACATCCGGGTCTTCTCCTCCTTCTGTTTGCTTCTCCAGCAGCAGCTAGGCTAGCAAGCTGTCAAGCTGTCAAGTGGAGAGGCTGCTGTGGGGCTAAAAAACCCTTTCGGCTTCTAATTTGGCCGCAGCAGCTCCGGGCCCCAACATTTTTAAAGACTCAGTTTGACTATAATATACCTTTTACTTTTGATAAAAGTAATGTATCCCTGGATTACACCGAAGAACAGGGAGTTCCGCACTTTCACACATTATATGCACTGAGTCTGGAGAGACGACTGCTAGCTTGAGTAGCTAGCTAGCTTGCCTTAGTTTTAACCTAACCTACCCTCGTCGGCGTCGCCTCTCCGGGCGGTGGAACTGCGGCCAGTCCGGTCCCTTTGTCGTCGACTGTCGCATCTTCCGTTGCCGTTATAAAACCAAGCGTTTGGAAATTTTGGTAAGTTTTGGTAAGAAAGACACTATGAGGGACGTTAGTTAGCTTGTGTTAGTTAGCATCCATGCTAGCATCAACCAACCAGCAGCAGGCCGCGCGCGCTGGCTCCCATACATACATTTGCTTTATTTTACTTAGTCGCGCGAGCTTTTTTCTCTGTAAGTAAGTGTCCCGAAGACCAAGCTGACGCCTTTCCAACTGATTAATAAACGTTAACAACGGATGCACGCCACTCGTGGCGACACTTTGCAGTTGAAAACGTAATTTATTTGTCGTGCGCAGCGCAGATGGTTAAGTAAGAAACCACTAACCAGCCAAGGGTCAAGGCCCACCACGAAGAGCAAAGCGACTCCGATATGTTTATTTTGGTTTGTCTGCTTTTTAAGGTGGTGTTGATTTTTTTTTGGTGAACTTTTCAAAGTTGCATTCGATGTCGTGGAGAAAACATATTATTTTATGAATTACCTTTTTAACCACCTCGTCAAACTGCGTTAGCGTTAAGTTGTGCTAACAGTTTCTGCTGGAATGATTCTGTACTGAAGTTAACGTGTAACCGACCAGTTACCTCGCTTTGGAAAATGATTTCAATAACAGCTTTGAGTGTAGCGAACTGTTCTGCATTGCGGGCCTGGAGTTGCTGCCCGGTGTTATTAAAATATAAAATATTGTTTTTACGTTATCACGTTAGCTTGAAGGGCAATACTCCAGTCAGTGGGTCCATTAGATTGATATATGCTAACAGCTAGTGTGCTCAATATGTAGCCAAATATGTACCCAAGTCTACTATTTTTAGACTAGAGCAGGGGGCTTGAACTCAGCTCCAAGATGCTAATCTTTTTGCCATAAAAGGATGACAACGGTGCCATCTGTTATACTTAACTTATATGGGGGGTAATAATGTTAAGGGCTGGTGCGCATTATAAAACAACAACAACATAGCAAAGTGAAGTGGGTGGACTTATGGTTTTTTGGAATTTTCATAAAATAAAAAACTATATATATACCCCCCCCCCTCACTTGGCGGACTGGGGTTTGACTGAGGCCTATTTAATTTCATTCCAAAAAAAGGTAGTTTAGATCCATGAAATTAGCATTACACATCTACAACCCACTAGCTTATCACATCCACATATCAAAATCCACAGCCATTGACCCAAACATTACCAGCGGACCAAACAGATGTCTTATACGTTTTTATCTGTTGGCCTTGCTCAGGCTCATATCACAACATTGTTATATACTTAGTTAAAATAGGGGCCTCAGTAGACTGTATGGGAATGGGAAGGTCCCCGGTTCGTTTCAGCCTACATGCCCAAGTGTCCCTGAGCAAGATATTTTACCCCTAATTGCTTTTCCATGCGTTCACCTAAGCAGCACACTGCTGGATAAAAATGCAGAAATTTTAAATTTCCCTTGGAGATCTGTTAATACCCTTTACAAAAATACGATGAAAAGTTATGTACTGTAGTGTATGCGTTAACCCACCAAACCCTACTTGTAATATTATTTGCTACCTAAGCATAGATATTTAGTTGCCTCATTCTTCGGTGTCTCTGACATCAGTTGTTGCTTTATTTCTGCTGTTAAAAATAATATGAGAGACCATATTAACTTCCTTGTTTACATTTGCCTGGCGATGCTGCCGGCAAGTCGCAGACAGTACGAGTCCTCGACACTCAGAAGTTGTGGGACATATAGTGCGATGCGTTGTTTGACATTTGTCTCTCAAAGAATATGTGTGTATATATACATGCATTCATACATACTTTTCTTCTAATATGTTTTTCAGGTTTTGAGACGAGAGGCATAATGGGGGCGTTTTTGGACAAGCCAAAGATGGAGAAGCACAATACCCACGGTAACGGTAACAACCTGCACTATGGTCTAAGCAGTATGCAGGGCTGGAGGGTCGAGATGGAGGATGCACACACGGCTGTAATTGGTCTGCCCCACGGTCTCGACCCCTGGTCCTTCTTTGCTGTTTATGATGGTCATGCTGGGTCCCAGGTGGCCAAGTACTGCTGTGAGCACCTGCTCGAGCACATCACCAGCAACCCAGACTTCCAGAATGCTCTGAAAGAGGAACCCTCCGTTGAAAGTGTGAAGAGCGGGATCCGCACTGGCTTCCTGCAGATCGATGAACACATGCGGACCATTTCTGAGAAGAAACACGGTGTGGACCGCAGTGGCTCCACTGCAGTAGGAGTGATGATTTCTCCCAGCCATATCTACTTCATCAACTGTGGAGACTCACGGGGCCTCCTCACCCGAGGTGGAAATGTGCACTTCTTCACACAGGATCACAAGCCCAGCAACCCACTGGAGAAAGAGAGGATCCAAAATGCTGGTGGCTCAGTCATGATCCAGCGAGTTAATGGGTCTCTAGCTGTGTCCCGGGCCCTGGGAGACTTCGACTACAAGTGTGTGCATGGAAAGGGCCCCACGGAGCAGCTGGTCTCTCCAGAGCCTGAGGTGAATGCATTAGAGAGATCTGAGGTGGAAGATGAGTTCATTGTGCTAGCTTGTGATGGCATCTGGGATGTCATGGCCAATGAGGAATTGTGCGAGTTTGTCAGGTCCAGGCTAGAGGTGACGGATGATCTTGAAAGAGTCTGCAATGAAATTGTTGACACCTGCTTGTACAAGGTATGCCATGCCCACATAACGTGTCAAAAAAAAAAAGACAATCATGATATTACAAGGCGTTACAGTATAATTGATTTACATAATCTGTACATTCTTTTTCTTTGAACAGGGAAGTCGGGACAATATGAGTGTGGTGCTGATCTGCTTCCCAGGGGCACCAAAGGTTTCTCCTGAGGCTGTGAAACGTGAGGCGGAGCTTGATAAATACCTGGAGAGCAGAGTAGAAGGTAGATGTAGAAGCTTTCACAAATATCAATTTGTTTCCATATGAAATGTGGGGGAAATGTTGTTTAGCTTAAGGTATTTTCTAACATATACCTTATATTCTGTTATTATTATTCCAAGGCTTATACCGTAGATAAATACACTTAAGCTAAATAGACATTATCTAATCAATAGCAAAGACAGATTGATGTCATCTAGTTTGTGCCATATCCCCCACCTTCCCACAGAGCGTTGGACATATTCTTTAATCATCCACTCGTCAGTTCAAAAAGAATGGTGACACCTATACCCGTGTCTAAAATGCAAATACACAGGCGTGCATGTGAGCCAAATTGCTGACAAGTTATTGAATTAAAGACGTGTTTGCATTGTCAAAACGGCAAGACTTTTGGTACCATACCAGAACCTGTCCAAATACTCCTTAGCGTGAGCTAACATTAGCTACTGTTAGTGATCGCTGTGGGAGTGCTGGACTATGGGACAGGCTGGGAAGACCCAGGGCAAACCAGGTGACGTAAAGCTGTCTTCCTCATGAATTAAACAAGACAGGGTCTAATAACAGTGTGGCTTCCATGTGGATCTTTGGACCTAATGTGGCCGTCTATGAAGTTAATCATCTATGACCTCAGTACTATGACATCAGTTATTTCCATATTTGGCCCTATTGAACTGCCATTGACTACCATTTATAAAATGTAATTAAAATGTTAAATATAAAAAATATATCAAACGCATGGAATAATTCACACAGAGAAAAGGCGTAGAGATATGGGAAGAGACATGACAGGAGCTGGGCTCTTAAAGGTCAAATTATGCTTTGAGCGACAAATGTCAAACGACACATTGCACTAAATGTCCCACAACTTTCTGAGTGTTGAGGACTCATACTGTCTGCGGCTTGCCGGCAGCGTCGACTGGCAAATGTAAACAAGGAAGTTAATATGGTCTCGTGCATCTCCATGGTAACATAGTTTACTTCCTTCCCAACCAATCGCAGTATGCAACCTTTTCTGAAGTGTGTGCAACTTTTCCAGAGGTACGAGACATTGTCCGCGAAGGTCCTGCGCGACACATTTTTGTCACTTTCGTTGTGCAATGCGTCATTTGACAATTGTCGCGCAAAGCATAAATTGATTGTAAGTCAGGTCCTTGTGACTCACAAGGAGCAAGCAGTCAGCTAACCACCACTGCACCACCAGATACCCCATGTTTAGCAAAACAAAATTATGCTTGTTTGTGTTGCTTAAAACAGAAATGTAAGCACCTTGGAGTGCAGATCTCCGCCAGGCCGGGTTGCCTACCCAGGGCTGTGTCAGTTGTGTGGTACAGCCTCAGGACACGAGGAAGCTGGGGGGTAATAGTTTGTGCGACAGACCTTACAACTGTTTGCGTTTGTGGTACCCCCTATGCCTATGGGCAGAGTTGTGCTGTAGAGGCCCCTCAACATGCGATTACTATTTGGGGATGATTGCATGTTGCCTTCATGATATGTTTTTTTTGTAAGAAATAGGCCCAGCCCTCAAATGTAGAAGTAATTAAAGGTTAATGTCACAAAGTATCAAGACCCTGTTTGGGGGCTATGTCAGAGAACAATTGTGCCTAATTTAGTGGGAATTTGGTTTGTTGCAGATTAGAACAATTGGCTGGAGGCTGGAGGGTCATCCATGGCCTTCTGGGAGTGTGCATGCAAAGTTTCAAGCCGATCCGTCCAGCGGTGCCCAAGACTAGCTGTTAACAGACAGTCGGACTCACAGAGGAGAAAACATAATCCCTGCCCCTAGCTGTTCCGGCCTGGTTGAGAATGATATTAAATAATCTTTCTTCTCCAACAGAGATCCTAAAGAAGCAAGGTGATGAAGGGGTTCCGGATTTGGTCCATGTGATGCGGACATTGACATCTGAGAGCATCCCAAACCTCCCTCCTGGAGGAGAGCTGGCAAGCAAGTAAGGGACCTTTTTGTGTTTGAGGCTATGAAAATGCATTCAAGTGGTGGGATGTTTATTACTAAAACAACTGTTATAGAATTGGTTTTGCTGTTAATCTGAGCCCTGATCACGGTAAGCTAACCTGTGATAAATGTTCTTTTTATTCTCTTCAGACGAAGCGTTATTGAAGCAGTATACAACAAACTTAACCCCTACCGAAGTGATGACACAGTAAGTATACCAGCAAAATGTGACTCTCTGTAGGTTTCATTTGTTTGTGTGTGTGTGTGTGTGTGTGTGTGTGATCGCCAACATTTTTACATTATCCCATGCATGCCGATACTATATTTAACATGGTGGAGCAAGACGATAACGCTTTGGTCTAGTGGTGATCCGGGATGTTAAGGTTTGAGTTTTCTGAATTGTAGTCAGATTAGACGTGGGTGTCATCAAATATGATAAATTTCACTAAATACCTCTTTTGCTCTTGTGGCGATAATATCGTATTTATTTTTTCACAAACTTTCCAAAATAGCAGCTCTACAAGTTCACAACGAGCAACAATTTAGCTTGATAAAAACCTAAAGAATAACAATTGTTTTTGTTTATATGATAAGTATTTCTTTCTTAGATATATTATTAGTTTTTACAGTTTTACAACTATTCAGTAAGCACCTGTAAATTCTTTGTAGACATTAACTATAATATTCAATTGTAAAAGTAATTGAGTTTTTGTAATGCAAAATTGTCAAATTTACTGTGGGAATTAACAAAATGTAAACAAATAGACCACAAAGCTATTCTCCTGGTCCATTGAGATTTGCTTTCCAAGCTTACAGCATCAGTCACTTATTGTTTGGTCCTTGACAATGAAAACTGGCATTGATTCCATTATTATTTCAACTTTGGAATGGTGTCATGAAACACAGTAAATTGATGGCATTATTTAGTCAACAGTTCATTAGAGGATCTTTGTCACAACATATGCAGGAGAATAAACAATGAACTTTATCTGTTGACTTACATGTGAACTATAAGAACCCCTGTGGTATGTATTTTGCATTACCTCTTAGGCCTAGGCTACACGTATATGGATCTTTTCATAAACGGATATTTTAGTCCTCCGTTTTTAAAAAGAATCCCTGGCCACATGACAAAGATTTAAAAAAATCCCTGTCCACACGTAGACGCAGAAACACATTGATCAGCGGCAAGTTTCAAGTTCAGATTTTATATTTAGGCTACATTTATTTTATATATGAGGGGCCAAATACAAATACATTTTAATCACATGTTAAGGCCCAATACTGCAATAGCTGCATTATTTTTAATAGCATACGTGAACAGCATACGTGAACATAAACGAAAACAACATTATTATGGCGCAGCTGCGGCGCAAACAGTAGCCATGGTTCACATGACTCATGGTGCCGCCCGAGTCCCTGGTTTATAGTGGTGTTTTTTTTTTTTTTTTTACATTGCCAACTCTCACATGTACATAAACGTTCAGATTTCAAATATAAAGTGCTTACCCCTGAGCCACGGATGTTACAAGGCGATCCGGACCGCGATAAGTACCCGTATCTCCCGTATTGTTCAATAAAAAGCATTTTTTTGGTAATGTATCAGAGTGCAATACACCTCCCAACCATTAGTGTCGCATGGTTGAAAGCATCGAAGACAATTTGGAGAAAATGGCCGGCGATCGGATTAAAATGTTTTTTATTGAACAATACGGGAGATACGGGTACTTATCGCGATCCGGATCGCCTTATAACGTCCGTGGCTCAGGGGTAAGCACTTTATATTTGACATCTGAACGTTTATGTACATGTGAGAGTTGACAATGTAAAAACAAATCGAACACCACTATAAGCAGGGACTCTCGGCACCATGACTGTCATGGTATGCCAGTCATGTTGATGTTTCAGGGCTGAGTTTTACTTCATCAATTCATTCCATGGGCGGTCGTCCCAAAACTCCCCGACCCACGCACCTTTGGAGCGGGCCACCCGCGGCCGCTCCATGGTCGCTGGATTTTGACCCGGGGCGATTGTGAAATTAGGAGAAGCGTCGGAAATTAGGACCACAGACCCCACATTCAACCTGTGTGCGCGCCGTGTGCTCTACTCGGCGCAGAGAAAGAGGGGTTTCGTCACACAGTGAATGAGCTACTTTTCCCACCACTGTCTTTATTAATTATGACATTATTTTGCCATAAATGAGCGTGCCTTGTTTCATAGACTGTAAGTGTTGCTCTCTCTCTCTCTCTCTCTCTTCATTTATTATTATAATGACCATGAGCGGTCCGGTGTGTATTATTATATTATTTATTTATTATTATAATGACCATGTGCGAATGCGCGATGACGTCATCGTTTCTCAAAATCTCCGGATTACATGTCCACACAGATCCACTGAAACGCATGTTTTGGAAAACCTTCACTTATTTATCCGTTTACAAAAATATCCGTTTTAGCGGCCAAAAACACCGTTTGCGTGTGGCTGAAAGGCCCAAACGCACACAAAAATGTGCGTTTAGAAAAAGATCCATGTACGTGTAGCCTAGGCCTTAGTCAAGTACATGCATTGACAAAGCTAAACCTAATCCTCCTTGAATTGAACATGTTTTTCTAAAGTCATGGATATGCCTCAATATTTATGCCAAATATCTCAATAGCTATACAATATGAATATGGGTTCACACTTGTTATTTTATATTTGTAACAAGTGTATCAACAGTGAAAATTCTTCATTCTTAAAGAAAACAACTGCATATTAGGTAAACTCATATTACTCGCTCTCATTATAGCAAACTAAAGACAGTTGCTTCCCCACTCAAACGCACTTGCCCGTCGGGCAACCTGAAGGCAAACTCCACTCCACTTGCCAAATGTTTTATTTACTTGCCACGGGCAGTCGGGCAACCGTGTGTCAATCCCTGTGGTGTCTTAATGTTTCAATGGAGGTACCCACATACTGTACAGATTCATCAATGGGTCTTAGCAATAGAGTGGTGGTGCCAGAAATGCCAGTTTGTCCTTGTCGGGGATCAGTTTATTGATGGCGGAAAAAAACAATGTTGTAGTTGTACATCATTTTTGTTTTTGCATCTGTCATAGTTGTCCATATATAGTATGTTCTATGTTGTCATCCATTTCATTTCAACATCTTCATTACAATACAATCCTGGTCTGAAGGACCATTACTTCATTCTCATGTAACTGTTTCTGGGAAAGTGACAGTCATCTGTGATTTTACATATTTCTGTTTCTGTAGTGATGACACTAAAGGTTTGGGCATCAGATGTTTTTGCCATTTGAAGTGAGATCTATTGAATGATGCTCTATGTCACCAATTTTGTGACCACTGTAAACTTGACTTAAGATTTGTATACATATCAAACTGATCATTCAGCATGTGGTAATAGTTACACTCACTGAAAAGGTAGTCCGGCATGTGCATGATGATATCCTATTGCAGACTCTGCCTTTAGTTGGTTTCGCTGGAACTTACCTCATGCTATTTTATTGGCTTGGTTACTACTGAATCCATTAAAGGGTCATTTCAGTGAGGTCAATCCAAATGCAATCACATGTCTCATCATATTATTGCTTATTTAAACTTAAGAATGGGCAATTATGAAGCATTTGGATTTTACTGATGTCAGCCGTCTAGCTTGGAATGCTTTTTGACAGAGTACCATCCCATACAATAGTTTGAATGTTGTCATTGCATTTGATGGCTAACTATTCAACAGAAGCTTCATTTGAAAACTATTTGATCTAAAATCAGCAGTTGGGAAAACTCTTTAATTTGGTATGTAGTGGTCCTGGGTTTGGACACTAGTTAAATAGAGATGCTTGACTATGTCTTGACAACTTTTATAGAAGTTGACAACTTGCCTTTCTTTTGGGACAATGTAGACACAGGACTACATTGTCCACTTTTATGGACAACTAGTGAAAAGTCTACAGTAGAAGGAAGGATCAATTGATGGAAAGTAAAGTGAGTCTATGCTGTTTAGATTTTGGTGCTGTAACAAGTTGACTTTTTTTGCATGGTCTCTCATCGGGGCTAAATCTTTATAGTCTTCAAATGTGATGTCCCTTCATGTGGGAATCAATCAACTTTTGTAAACTAAACAAAATAACTTAAGTTAGAGTGGGGAAAAAATGAGTGGTTCTCAAACTTTCAGGCTGCGACCCCCCCCCCCCCCCCCCCCCCAAAGTAATCATATTTGAAGTTGAACTGGGGACCATATTTGAAGTTGAACTGGGGACCCCCCCCCCCCCCCTGACAAGCGCTTGGAATTGTAGGAGTTGAGTCATTACATTTTGTTTGACTCGGTTCCACAGATACGTATTGTAAAAATAGCCGATCTACAAGCAGCGCTTCTCGTTGCAAGCTTGTAGACCGGCTATTTACTTTTTTCTTTCTTAGATAATATTTTACAATTTGTCCAATGTTTGACCATTTTTTATAGTATGATTACTTTCGACGCAGTAATGGTCTTTTTTCTTTGTTATTTTAGAGGTATTGAAAAGGTGTTAAGTCCTTAAATTGTCACTTCAGAAATGTGCAGATACACTTCTACTGTATGTTGGTTTATTTACTGTTAAGTGAGAAAACAATGTTGCACATTAAGCAAATCATCTGGGCGGGGATCCCCCAAAATAATTTGGGGGTCCCCTGGGGGTCCAGACCCATAGTTTGAGAACCACTTATTTAAAACGGGAAAATCTTTAAGGACATTTAAAGGAGTAATATTAATTAGGACCATACCTTTTAGAACATGCTTTCCTGAATTAATTCTGGCTTGGGCCAATAATAGCCTTTAGCCCTTTTGGTGTCCACTTGTTTCAGCAGGTGCATAGTGTATGAGGGTTAACATTCCCGCTGAACACTACACCAGGTCATTTCACTAATTAACACGCCTTCATCCATAGAGGGGAGCCAATTAGTGAAATCACCAGGTGTAGGGTTCTGTTGAAATTAAATCCACCATACACTCTGTTGGCCTCCATGACATGATTGGAGATAACCAATCATCAGCCTGACCAATCAAATTTGGAATAGTTGCTCCATTCTCGTGGCTACATATAAACACATGCTAACAGTGTGCAGCCCAATAATTGGTTAGGCCAGAGTGTCTGCTGCTTGTCCCTTGGTCCATGAATTTTGAAGTTAAATTTGGCACATGTAGTTGCACATGGAAATGAAATAGCTGGATCCAGCTACAGCTAAACACATCTCTCAACATTGTGGTATTTCAATTAATTATTAGCTTGTATCAGATAGTATTGTACGCCCAAATGACCTAGCTTCCTTACTTGTGGCAGAATCAATCAGTATGACTATAATGAAACTCCATTGCAGTTAAGTGCAGCTTATATTGCTTATTTTTAAAGTAATGATGTAAATGCCAAGACATGTTGTTTCCAAAATAAGGCAGACATTACATACATTTAAGATAGACTTTACATTTCACACCTGTTTGATGCATGAAAATAATTATGTTTTGAAAGGCTAACGCAAGCGCAACGAAAGTCTGCTTGCGTTATCATTAACTTTGGCATGGAATATAAACTTTAGTCTTGTGTGCCTCCAAATTACACTAGGACTAGACGGATTGGACTTCACTTAACCTTTTCTTAACTGTTGACAAAATAAAAAATCCTTCTAGTGAGTTACATTTATCCAGAGGAATTTACTGGCCACTTTCCATCTATTTCTTTGCCTACATGGTATATAAATTATATATATATACCACTAAAATAAGAGAATCACCCACGCTGTTGATGTTTATTTCAGTTCATTGCTGATGATTACCATAGTACAATATTCACTCACTAAGCACCACACAGAGCCTGGTTCAATTCCTGGCAGCGGTACCTCTGGCTTGGCTGGGTGCTCCAGTGAACACAATTGGCAGTGTTTGCGGGTGGAAAGCCGGCAGGAGTTTGTGTCCTTATCGCTGCATTGGCGACTCATACAGGTCGGTCATGGTGTGTGTACAGCAGGGAGGGGATCTGGGTGAGATGGCGTGAAATTCCTTCATTTCAGGTGGAAAGAGGCGGCTGTCAACTCAGTGTGTATCGTAGGCGATAGTTGGCACCCTCTCTAGACCAACAATGGGGGTTTGTGGCAACAGGGACCACATCACAGCTTTGGTGGTATTTCAGAGACTGTTTTATGGCTGCAAATGGAATGTTAGCCCTATAACTAGACTAGAAGTAATGTTAAAACATGTGATTGGTTCTCTTTAAAGCAGTGGTTCTCAATCTTAACCTTTCTTGGGCCAGCGCATACCTATCCGATGTCCACATCCAATTAAAATGTAGGTGAACTGTCTGCTCTGAAAATGTAAATGTTTTATTGTTGCTTATATAATTTAGAAAACAGTGATTATTTGAACTGTAGAATTAGAATAGCCTTACAAAAGGCCTGGCATACCATTCTTATTCTTTTAGTGTTAAACAACTGCTACAATTATACATTTTGCAGGTAGAAAACAAAAAGCAGTCTTATAAATGGTTCCATTGTAAAACCCAGAAGAGTATTATGCACTGCGCTCAAGTGAGCTGCAGTTTGCTAATCGCCACAATGGATCCTTTTCAGTGCACCTTATACCGTGGTCGCATAACATCAAGAATCTTTACTGAACCATTTTTGATAAATTGCAAGTTAAAATTACCCCCAACGTTATTATGCAATTTCATACAAAGACCTGCTGAATCCACTGCATTTGTCAACAAACTATTGAAAATAGTGTTTTTTGCCCAGCACTACTAGGACATTGTCAAAAATGGATAATGGATAGTATTGATGAGAAACCTTGTGGCTGCTGAATAAGGAACAGAAAAAAGAAATCTTTACATAATGTTGGCTGCACCCTGAAAAAAATATTCCACTGTGAAATTAGTGACATACCAAATCCTGCAGCTCCAATGGTGCAGTCGAGAAGATCTAACAAGGAACGATGGTTCTAACGATGGGTCAAGAAAGAGCTGTAGTTCCAATCACACAACTTAATGTTGGTGTTTGAAAACACTTGTCCTTAATGCAGTTTTCAGTAACATCGGAACAACTCTCCTGGGAAACGCACCTCAGGCTTAGTAGCCGTCCCAGACATGCTTCCACCTGTACAAAACTCCATTAACCTCTGTTCACTTGACTTCAGTTTTAGATAACAAAATGATGAAGGTTCAAGGTTTCTTTATTGTTACATCTTATGTATGGGCACATGAGAGAACAAATATTTGGTTCTGTTTTCCTCAGACGTAGCAGCATTAATTGTAATAATAGTAATCATGTACAGTATACAACAAATAGGAAATTAATACAGAGTCAAAGAATAGCAGCAGCATTGAGACTGTTTGTCCATTGGTCCTAGCCCTCAAATATACAACCGTGACTCAACACCTCTACTATATTGCTTGCTTTTAATGCTGCCCGACGTTCTCCGAATGCTCCCTGGGGTGGGGTACCGCCTCATTGAGAATCACTACTTTAAACTAAGGGTCTTCACTTTTGAGAGATACTGTAGACATCATAGTTTACTTTTGGTCACTACAAATTTGTTTGACATCATGTGCACTGGAAAAAACTTGATGCTGCATTCATATAGATGCATAGTTCTTTTGATCTCTCAGTGTGTGATTGAAACGGGGTACATCTGGCAAAAATGATGGTGCTTTACTCAACTCTTCAGTTCAGATATTATGGACGGCATCAGATTTGTTCAGAATGTTTTGATTCTCAAACTCGAGTCCTAATTAGATCTCTGTTTTGTACATTGCTATTTCAATTTTATGCGGTACATGCTGTTATCCATGTATTGACTCAGAACACTTGGATTTAGACCGATCGTCTGAAGGGCTTTTCCTTCCTCTCTTTTGTCAAGGACTCGGCGTCCACAGATGACATGTGGTAACACAACCCCCCCAACCACTAACACAGCATAGAGTTTACAAACCGCCACCCTCTCAAGACCCCACAGCAGCTCAGCTCAGCAGTCAGTCTCTCCGCCACTCTGAGCGTTTGGTTTCTAAGAAGGGAATGTGATGCGAGGAGGAAGAGAAGTTGCGTGCACACACACCTGGAATAGTGCGGCACCGGTCCACTCTGGTGTTAAGGATCCTCACCATTTTGTCTCCCCTTTTTATGTTCATCCAATCTAATACTTAATATTCTCCCTTATAGTAATCCGTAATGAGTGAGTTCACCAGGTTTTCAGTTTGTTAGTTTTTTAATCAGCTTAAAGATGATTTCTTCTGTTTTGTTTGTTGCTGTAATTAATTTGATTCACATTTCCTTGTGTGTTTGTATATTTCTGTTTTTTTTTTGTGAAGTGCAATTGTCCTGTACAAACAGCCTGTATTTAATGCAGCTTGATTTTAAGTTAAAAAAAAAGAAAGAAATTAAAAAAAAAAAAAGAACCTTTTATGCACTATCTGCCCCCAAACCACCACCTCCCCCACCCTGCTCTTCTGGAGTTCTAACAAATGTCTATTCAGTGAATATTACTGTTTGTCCTCCAGGCGCTAAATCTTTCCGCTCTTTACTGCTTTTTTGTTTTTTAGTTGGTCTTTGCTCCTTAAGAAACGGGTAAATTGTATAGGTTGACAGCACAGTAAGCTCAATATATCAAACCATTCAAATCCTAATTATTTTAATAATTTCTTTTCTGTTTTTCTTTTTTGTATTTTATTTTTGTATGTGATATCTTTTCTTTTACATGCTCAAGTAATAACAGCAAAGTGTTTTTCTGTCATTTTTGAAGAAAAGAAAAAAACTATTTCATCTTCTTAAGACAGTTGATGAAAAAGGAGTTCCCAGAGAGTTTGAGGTTTGAAGGTGATGCTCATCTAAAAACCTGTTCACACTTGCCATGTTTGTCTGTGCAAATAGACATGTAATTGCAAGTGGGCTTCTGTGCGTGCGTGCGTGTGCGTGTGCGTGTGCGTGCGTGCGTGTGTGTGTGTGTGTGTGTTTGCGTGCATTTCTGTAGAGGTAGATCTGTATGTGCAACCCTAAATTAAACTTTGCTAAATGCCTATGGTAGTTCAGATAGCAAACCAACCCAGGCTGGAGATCAAGGGAATTGCTACCCCATTGCTTAACCATTGTCCACCCAGCCATCTTTTCTATATCAACACAAGAGGCTCTCATTACTCCTTAATCCAAAACTTTTGGATAACAGTTTACATGTGTAAAGCCTAATTTATATTTTGGCGTATTGTCGCTCTGCAAAAATAAGATACAATTTAGGTGTTACGCAACGACATATAAATTAGTCTTAATGCTATTTGAACAACTTAAAGGTATATATATATATTATAATGTCAGATGATAACAAGTAGTTCAATTTACCCATATGTTTTATAGCTGGTCAGCGTCTCGACTAGTTTATCCACACAACTTTTGTGTCATTTTTTAATATAATTTCCTGAAGATAATTGTTATCAATGCCCACCATGGGTGCCATATGAGTTAAATGCTATTATTAGCTTTATGACCTCCTATGCCAAGTTTTTTGTTTTGATTTTTTTTCCACAATACTCAGATTTTGTATTTGGTACAGATATATTTTTTTGGTCATAGCCGCTAACATTATCTGTTAATTTACTCCATTTGAACAGTTAAAGCACTGACTATTTTGGAGGAATGCGCCTGCTCCCTGTCTGATTAGCTGAGTTGAGAGTTGGATCTCAAATTCAAGGTGGTTAATTTTAAATGGTCTTTATTTGTTGACACAAAACAAGAACAAATCCACTAAACGTATCAAGGTTTCCTGGTTGTATAGCACCTTTTTACTCTCTTCATGTTGTGGCGCGCTCTGCTTAGAAACCTCCCCACCACACCAGAAGTCAGAGCACAAAACAGTTTGCTGCTATAGTGAATGATCTATGAGTTGATTTGCAGTTAATTTTCCCCTTCTTTTAAAAGATGATTAGTCACCGACTAAATCTGTATTTAACACACAGTAGATACAGTATATTTCTTGAAGAGATTTTTTTTATTTCAGATTTATTTTCTTCCATTGTTTAAAATTGCATTGTTTGAAATGTATGTATGTGTGTATATTTTTGACTTAAACTATCAAGGAATAAATGATGTCGCCTGAGTTAGTTTTTGCAGTGGACAAGATAATGTTCTGTTTTGTCTTTGGATGTTAATTAGGAGTTGAAAATTCTAGGTATAGAATATAGAAAAGTTTCCCTTTTTGCTTAATCTCCCTCTGAACTCAGTTTTATTTATGTAACACAAATTAATGTACTAAATATATAATTCCTTCTTTATACAATTGACAATCCTAACTTTTACTATAATTGGCCCAATGAAATGTAATGATTGTCTTTTTTTTCTTGTTTATTTTGCAGTAAACACAATTTGTTAAGATTCATTTATATCCTGAATGAACCGATTCTGTTGTTTTATGGCACAGTGGGCCAAATACCACTAGACCCTCTATTTTCTATGAATTACCTTTATTACAATTACAGTATATAACTTGCAGAGGACTAACCAGCTCGTTAACATTTAAGAATATGCTTTGAATGATTTCTGGCCCTGAGGGTGGGATTTTTTTTATTTGATCTTGAGTTTTCCATGCATATGGTTTGTTGCTTTAAAAAGCTTCAAACACCAGTCACACTACTGTAAATACATGTAACAGCATGGTCATAATTTATTGGCTCATTAGACCAACGGAAGTGTTGTGGAAGTGGTTGTCCACTTGAAATCCTTAACAGTTCCTCTTGTAATTCAAAATGAGGAAACAAAATACTTTATTTTTTTCTCTCCATCAAACCTTGGTCTCCCTGCTTATCTCTTACCCATTATGTCAAAAGGAATGACAGTTACAAATCAGCGTGTACTAATATTTTAACCGCTGTGTAGACAATATCTATTTTTTAATCCCAGTCTTTTTGGATTGATGGAATATATGCCACATTACTGTGGGTATGTTATTTTTTGAATATGCCTATCTATTTACAGTACATGAAGTAAACAATGAAAAGCTCTCAACTCTTCTCAGCAAATTCAGTCTTTTCAATAACCTCAGATTGGAAAGAAAGCTATCAGTATATTTCAAAATTGCTCTTTTTATTTTTATTTTAGATAAGTAAAACATTTCTATGCCATCTGTAAAGCTGTACCTTTTTGCGCTGGATTGCTTGTGTTTGGTAAGTCAGGTCACTTATTGTCACTGTTGTCTACCAGTTTGCAGCACCTATTACTTATTGTAAACTTGCTAGGTGTGAATAACATTTAAGCAGAACATGGCATGCAATTTTTCTGCAAACTAAACAAGGAACACGCATACACTTAGCAACTAGGGGCCATCTCCTGTTTTTAGATCTATGTCAGGGGTCTTTGCTACATCTTCCCCTTAGTAATCCTGCAATTCAGGATATGGCCCTGAAATGATGCTGGTTTATATTGTGTTGTGCTTTTATACAGATTTGAATAATCAAAATAACTTCTGCTACACAACTTTTGTTTCTCAAAATGAAAAAGGTGAAAATTGACTAAAGTTGTATGGGATGTTATTTGCAGTGGTTTGACCCATATAGGAGTTTTTCTTTTATAATATAATAATTACATGCACTCCACCCACCTTTAAAAAGCAGACACAAAAAACTGAACTCCAAGCATCTCGCCGTCCGTATTTTCATAAAACTACCATACCTCATAACATACATAGGAACCCCCCCCCCCCCAAATGTTTAGAAATAATCACTTCAGAACTGACACAATCGAGCAGTTCATAAAGCCTTTAGAACTTGTGTTCTTTAAGATTGATCCATTTGGGCAGAATAATCTACATTATGTTGATGTACAGTATTGGAGTGAAGTGTGCTGATATGAAATGGTGATTACATGACCACTGCGAATTATAGCTTATTTTGTTAACTTGACATTGTCTTATAAGATAGTACCCCTCTAAAAGAATGCCCCCAAACCCTTGCTCATGTAATTTCACCAACTCATCTACTTTTGTGATATTCAGTTAGTACAAAGATCTAGAATTGTATCCAGGTTCAGGGTTCTAGAAATGTGAGATATTTAGGTGTGATTCAATGACAATGGTCATATGCACTGATCGTCTGTATAATCAGTTTATTTTTTATTTTTCACAAAAGTATGTTATTGTAGGGGGAAAACTATTATAAAGCTATTTACAGGGTTACCTTTGCTTGCCTGGAACTAGGTTCTGTATATTAATGTACAGAGGTGTACCTGGCTGAAGTTAAAGAGATTTTAACACTTGCGCCCTATTGTACATATTAATGTACCTCAGTTGTGGCGTTTTACTGTGTGACCCTTAGCAGTGGTGGGTTACGTGTCTCCTTCCAGGGAGACCTGAGCCTCACGTTGCTGACTTTCTCAGCTCATTAATAAGCTCACCGATTTGCCTTACCTAATCTAATGTTACCCCCTAAAGTACTTGTTAAATGGACCACTATGAGGAGTAATTCTACTGACATCACTTTCTTATAGATTAAAACTGGCTTCCATGTAGGGTACTTAAAGTATCAACATAGTGACATATTGTGCTGGTAGTCACATGGTACAAATGTTCACCCATTGCTGGTTTGTATACCCCCCTATGTTACCTTGTTAAAATATTACTCATATTAATTTTTGTTCACTCCAGCAGATGATGTCATAATTTAACAAATGCAAGTGTTTAACAATATTGGTAACCTTGTAAGCATTCAAAAAATGTGCGCGCATACATTCATGTCTGCTACATATGAATACATTCAAGAATAGCTTTAGAGTGCTGTAGATAAGTATTGTCAATGTTGATTCAAATGCTTCTCAGAGGCCTCTGTGAGTGACTTTACAAAGTTCAATAACTGTATATTTTGTATTATGTTCTAGTTCCAAAGGAATGACAGAAAAAAAATGTTTAAAAAAGCTTTGTTCCCTGAACTAAATTGTACTATTTGTGTTGTCGATTGAACAAATTGCATTCCTCGCTTGTGAATTGATGCGTTTCTCTCCTTCCTCCCTGAATATCAGCCCCTCCTTTCTTTCATTTTTTAGCCTTTGAAGTTTGAATAAAATTTCTAGTTTGCAGAATGTATCACTAAATAAATGGGTTGTTACCTTGTACCTCTCATTTCATCTCTTTTGATCTGTTCGGAATAATGTGAAAGGAAAACTGTGATTTTGAAGTGTGTGTGTGTGTGTGTGTGTTTGTGTGTGTGTGGGAGGGGGGGGGCACTCCTTTGCAGACACATCCATGCTGGAATTAGATTGTCCTGGTAGTGGGGAAACAAATTGGGGGATATTCTGTCCACATTCATTCAACACCTTAAGACAGAGTTTTAGATTATTGCCATCTTTGTGTTGCCCTTTGTGCCCAATGTTTCGCTGCGTAGTAGCAGAGCAGACTTCAAACAAAACTTTCTTTGAGCATTCTATCTCAGAGTCAAATGTGTTTGCAGCCAGCAACACAATATCATCCTGGCTTAGTCTTGATTTGTCAAATGTGTTTGCAGCCAGCAACACAATATCATCCTGGCTTAGAGTCTTGATTTTTACGAGTTTAGCAACTCATCTTCCACTATAACTTGGCCGTCAGTTGTCTTGTAGATCACTGGTTTTGTATGTGAATGCACACGTTTAGCGGCCGATCCACGCCCAGAAGAGTCCATGTCCATCACGGTGCCATCCACCATGCCGCGTTAGGATAGTCTTGCTTCTGTGGTCCCGTAGAGTGTTCAAGGCTCTGTAAAACCAAGGGTTCCTTCCCTGCTCTTTCGGCAACCATTCACGGCCGGTCCCTGGCTAAAGGCGAGCCACGCCTAGCTAGAAATATTTGTTGTTGCCCGGAGTTAGCTGGGTTAGCTACCGCTGGTTAGCTTGCCAGCCAGAATATCCACTCTGGCTGACAGCTGGCCGACAAGAAGTAAAGTCCACCAAATTACTCCATCATACTCAAATGACTGTGTATTAGTGACCGAGAACGCAATATATAAACTTAAAAGTAAGAAGTAAAATGCTTAAAGCCGAGTTTATAAAATACTAAAAGCAACGAGGGGATAGATAAGATAAAACTTTGATGTTCCCTGAGAGGAAAATCTGGTTGTTCCTTCCAGGTGCGGACAGGCCGTAACAGGCGTAGAAATAAAAGTTTGTCCCAGATTGACATAATCAATTTTATGTTGGGGTCTGTGTCCATGATGCCTTCCATTTTAGGCCCCCCTCCTGTTTAAGGCAAGCGCCACAACTTGGGCATCGTCCCCCCATATGACAAGAAAGGCAGCCCCCTCTCCCATTTTAGGCAAGTCACTTGCCGTATTTTGGTGATGTGGTTACCAGACTAACATGATTCTCAGCTTCATGTTTGTGTCCATGTGATCCCTCTTCTGTTTCAGTCAAGCAAAAGTCGCAACTGATTCCTATGGTGTACTGATGAACATAATGAACTAGACTTGGTCGCCTCATTATACGTGGTTGAGAGTCCTTGTCCTCAAGTCTGGGACACATTTTCATGAATAAAACTATTAAAACCAATCTATGGTTGCACAGACTTTTGGGTCGCCTCATTGGACAAGATTGAGAATTGTTGTTAATTGGTGTAACTTTGCCCTGCCCCTTTCTTTATTGGTCTGTTGTGTTTTATAGTTTATAACCTTTGGACCACTTGTCACCTGTAAGGGTCCATTTGGAACTCCCTTTAGCAAGGGTCTTCAACAGGGGGTCCGGGACCCCTAGGGGGTCCTCAGAGATACTGCAGGGGGGCTGTCCAATCTTTGTCGGATAGCCAAGGGTCAAGTTTGCATTTAACATGAATCCAGTATGTATTGGGGCTCCCTGTTTTATGTCTCTCTGAGCCTCCTTGGCCTGAAAAACATTGAAGACCCCTGCCCTATAGGAATTGTTAAAGGGAACCGTTAAGGAATCAGACTGTTAAGAGGAACCGGAATCGTTAAGATCCTAACCTAAAGGATCCCAACCCTAGTTCTGATCCCGCCCACCCGAACCTCTGAATGATGTCATATTGTAGTTTTGGCCCCGCCGAACCGAACAACTTTCACCTGTTCTGATTTAATATGCATTGGGCTTAACTGCTCCCAGACCGCTGTACTTATCCTGCTCCTAATAATTAGGATGCAGATGACAAATTTCACGTATGTGCAAATGAAGGAGTGGGGACCAATTATTCATTATTAGATGTAAATCTGTAAATCTAACAACAATACTGGTCCATTTTCATCATACAGTGCTGTTGCACAGCAAAAATAGCTGATCTACAGGCTCATTGCTGTAGATCACCTAATTTTTAAGTTTTTGAACATTTAAATCAACACTTTTTACTGTGCATTCACACTCAGGCTACTGTGCATTCATACTCAAGCGTTGTGCATGACTTCATGCTATCCGCTATGTATGACAATCAACCAGCTCTTCCATGGCTGCATGACTTGTTGTCAGCCACATGGACTCAGTCTACAGCATGGTGTCATTGACCTGTCTGAATATCAGAGTTGTCTTTGTCTTCTCTGCCTGTCCGTCTGTCTGTCTGTCTGTCTGTCAGTCTGTCTGTCTCTCTGTGGTGAATGCAGTGTGTTAGAGCAGTGATTCTCAAACTGGGGTCTGCGTAGCGCAGACCCCCAGGGGTCCTTGAGGGGGTCCCCAGCTAAATTAGGTAATATTGCTCACTAATATACAGTAGTTAAGTTAAAATCAGTACTTTAACCCTAATACATCGGACATTTGAAAATAGTCAATACAAGCTCACAAGATGTGAAACTTGAAGGTCTATTTTTTTTTAAATCTTGAAATAAATGTGATTTTTTTTTAATATTTTTAAACATCCTATCCTATATGAAAATTTGCTAATGGGCGGGCGGACCACGTCCTCACGCTCATGTCACTATGACTCAGCTATAACCATATAAGGACTTCGTAAAGCAGCTATTCCCAAATATGGAGTTTGTTGTCTAACCTCCATTTTTCTCATGGCATCAGGACAAACAAATGAGTCGGCTCCATAAATGGGCACAAAAGCGGGAATGCCCATATATGGTAATATTCTGATGACATCAGGGATCTCCATATATGGGCATAACAGGGACTTGGACTGACAGATACAGAGATCTCCATATATGGGCATATCGGTTCGGATCGGCGATGCGACGCGCCCCGAACCTCTAGTTTCACAAATCTTGTATGGGGTCCTTGGCACAAAATATTTTCATATGGGGGTCTGCGGGCTGCGGCCAAATAGATTTAGGGGTCCTTGACATGAAAAAGTTTGGGAACTACTGCTAGAGGCTAGAGCTCAGAGGATTGGTCAGGGCAGTCCATGGGATTGGTCAGGGCAGTCTACTGGGATTAGGAGCCATGGGAGGGATTACTGTAAATGTCAACATAATGTCATGAGCTGTGTTAGAAGGTCAAACGTTCAAACGGTGCTCAGTGGCGTCCAGTTAATAGATCAGGTATAATTTAAATTGTTGTGGCTCTTGATGACATAGACTGACACTTGCATAGTAAAAAATCTGTTGGTTAATTAATGTGTGTTCATTAATTTTCACTTTCAAGGTTAAATTGACACTGGACATTACTGTGTAGATTTTTTAGGGTGAAAAGTCATTATTTAATATTAGGTGTTTTTTATCAGACTTAATCACGCTCATGTTTCATGTTAGGGAATTTCAGATTTTATAAAATGTTTTGCAATTCTCAATTTTGAGTGAAGGGAGACAGGAGGGGAGTTGATTGGCGCTCGGGCCCTTGCTAACCACATGCTAAAGTGGTTATTAGTGCATTAACCACCCCAATTTCAGATGTCTTTACTACAAATCTGTGATAACTTTTAAATGCAGCCTTTTCTGCCTCACGCTATTTTACTTCATTACACAACCCTTTGTATGTAAATTTAGATATGGAGTGAAATTTGATTCAGTCTTAGACTCTCCTTGAACCTGTCAGTTAACAAGTCAGCTAGCCAGAGGGGGGCACTGTTATTAGCTCTGCCAATTAGAGTTTGTTACAAATACCAACAGTAGCTGTTCGAAAGAAATTGGTTGCACAGTTACACAACTCCTTTTAAGTTATGAGATTGTTGTATCTGTGTTATTTTATGGTGGTTATTCAGATATGGAACTTGAACTGAGACATTTTAATCTTACTTTCAAATTCAAATGTTTGTATAATGGTCATTGACGTTCTGTACACAAGCTGTTTTCTATTTGTTAATTGTGTACCCTACCCTACTTTGCTTAGGGAGCCTTTTTATGGCATTACCGTATGTCCTTGTCAGTTAATACACTGATAAATTATCACACTCAATTTAAAGTCAAAACTCTGGCTATTAACACTCTTTCAACAAAAAGAGGAAATTGTAACAATGTCCGAACTACAGCTAAGACAGCGGATCTACGGCCGTGTAAAGTAGTATCCTACCCGACATCGGGGTTGAATTTGGTCAATGGTAGAGTAGGAAGACCACCTCCAACTACTGCAGATGTGCTAGTTGTATTGTATTATTAACATACTTTATTGGTCAAAATAATGTTTAATTCATTAAAATAGTAGCTTTAATGTATATATATGTATAATGTAACTGTTTGCATGTGAATGAAATATAAAATGTGAGTCATTAGGTCTGAGGCCACCTGTGCCTGCTAATGAATCACATTGGCCTTATATTCCGGCACTTCAAAACACGGCCACGTCAGCCGCGCCATCATCAAATGGAGCTGGACCGTCATCTGCCTGCCATTGTTCAGCGCATGTCATGCTCTGTTTCTCATGGTGGAAACCCATTTGAGCTTGACTAATGCAGCAGTGCAGACACAGCAGTAAAGAGGTGGGGGTGGCAGGGCTCACTGCTAGCTCTGTGGATGGTTTCTATACCGAGGTCACTGAGCTCTGTATTTACTAATTTGCTTTAGAGCACACCAGGGACCCGTTTTCTTTTCATGATTGCCCTATAAAGGGAGAAATATTGTACAGAAAAGCTTGGAATCTCGTTCAGAGATTAAATCTTTCTCCTGGACAGTTAAGTATTTCATAGCTTATTGATACGCTGGACTGGTGTATCAATAACCAGGGTCAAACCCGACAGAATTTGCCCTCGATTTAAAATCTCACATTGGAAACGACATTCAACAAGCCTGCATGGGCACCGTTTCTCTTTGCCTTTGTTCTGCTGTGCAGTTATCGTTTCTTTCATAGCATCTGCCTCCCCCCACCCTTCTCTCTCTCTATCTCTCTCTCTCTCTCTCTCTCTCTCTCTACACCTCTCTCTACTTCTCTCTCTCCATTTTCTCTTTTTCGCGAGTGTACTTGTTGCCCGAGGTCAGTTTGTCACAGAGAACACAAGCGTTTCTCACATGGTCATAGTGATTCAATGATTGGAGTGTACAAACAAGCAGATCGGGCAGAGAGAGATGACATCTAGCCCCATCACCCCACACCCACCCCTCCCCCCTTCCACTCTGTGCCCTTCTCCAACCTACAGACATGGACACTGCATCAGAAATGTCCTTGCTCTCTCACTTTGTCATAGACTCTTTCAGTGTCTGTCTCTCACTCACTGCAGGAGTGAGTGACACCCCCCGCACCCCTCCCACATGAGGTGGCTTACACAAGCCACTGCCCTGGGAATCCCAGCTCATTATCCTGCACCCCTGAGACGCAGTTCACTGTAAATTAGGACACCAAACGAGGCAGCCTTGTTAAGAACCCACAGATACACTCATTAGCATCAGCAACTTTCCTCGTTAGAGGCTGTATCAGCATTTTCTCACACCAAAATATTGTGTCCTGTCATTCCTCTGCACTGAATCTGGAAGATGTAATGTCAGCCGTGGCTCTCTGGTCAGCACAGTTGTTTTGGTTGATATATGGCACCGATTGGTCAGTGGTGGGGGAAAGCTGTGGTATTTGACAGCTGCCCGTTAACGCCAACACTCCTGTCTTTCCCCTTTTTTTCATTGTTTGGAGGAAATAAAGGCCTTGTCAGCTGTGGCCATGTCACAGCCGAGTTGAGCAACCATAGTGGTGCTGTTATCCTGTCATTCAGTTTCGAGTTTTCAAAGAACACTCGTGATTGTTCACCTTATCTCTTGTGTGTAAGGTTTTCTGAAGCACAGCTGCATTAACGTCACACTTCCAAGGGCTTATTTGTTCAGTACTTCTGTCATTGTCTTCCGTCAATCCATAGCAGCAATTTTCTTCATTCGTCCCATTCCCCAAAGAACGACGTATTGTATCTTACTGTGAATGTGTATTGATGGATATGTGACTGATGATAAATTGTTTTTCTTTTGTACCTGCACAGTCTATTCTGATCAAGCATGGTCTCTCGTCTGTCTGTCAGCTTGGGCTTTCGGTTGGCCGTGGTGAGATTGAAACGTTTGTGACCCTGTGCAGACATGTGTCATATTGTTGTCGCTCTGGAGAGCCCTCAGTTGGTATTGGCTTTTTCTCCACTTAATGTGGCAATGTTTGTCCCCCTTTCTACCTCCAAGTGTCTCTTTCTTGCCCTTCTTGCATGCTGTTTAGAAGTCTGTCAGTAGCATGCATCCACTGAATGATTGATCCATCCTCCTTGCATGCTGTCACTGCTGGTAAGCCTTTATATTTTGTCATACGACTGTGTAGTTCAATAGAAATAACTGTTTTTTCTTTTTCTTTTTGACAATTGTTTTCATTATTTGCTTTTTTGTCAGTCATGAGGTGTTAATATAACATACAAAAAAGCACAAGCAATTTCTGGCATTGACTGGCTACACACATGCCAGCATTCGCACTAGATACTAGCATACACAATGACAAGGTACATACATATATACAGACAAGTGACAAATTAAAGGTAAAAACAGAATAATGAGTTGAGAAACAATTAACAAATGCAGATGCTTCCATACAGGTTACTGCATTAATACAATTAAGCAATTAAAATTCTATCGTTTTCTGCTAAATGCATAAAAATGCTGAGCAGGCCTAGCTGACTTTGATTTTGGATCAAGATGGCGAGAGAAAACATTACAAAACAGGGTACTTTATTAGGACACGACTCAGACTCACATTATGTCCTACATGTCTACCTTCTCTTTCACCTGGTTTCTTATCTCGCTATACTCTACTATCTAATAAAGCAAGAAATACCCAAGAATAATAATGAAAATAAAAAAGGTTACGCTGCACGATCACCTTTATCCTATATTGAAACACTTCTATCCTTATGGAAGTGATCTCTTTCAGGATGACAATGCCCCCATCCACAGGGCACCAGGGGTCAATGAATGATTTGTTGAATATGAAAATGATCTGAATCATACAGTCACCAGATTGCAACCAAGTTGAACGCAGAAAGCAGGCTCTTTCATCATTATTAATACACCAAATGAGGGAATATCCTTTGTTAGAAGGGTGTTCCATAGACTTCATTGTAACTGTCCTCGTGGCTCGTGGACGTGGTGGCCCAACACTTTCCTTCAATTTGTCACATGCATACACATGTACATAAAGAATATCCATTAAAGAAAAATATATGTTGCGTCACGGTGAGGTCGCACGGCAAAGTATAAAGAGCCCTCACACTGTTTCTACATGATAGTTCACCTTCACCCTGATCTTCTCCCCCCCAGGACCCAGACATTCTCTTCTTCCGGGGTTTCAGCTAAAGCAGGGACTAATCAAAGGAAGTCAACCAGGGGGTTTCACTCTGTCACATTAACGAGTACCCATCATCATGCCCTTCTCATTGTTTTATTAGAATGTCTTTCCATGTATGTCCACATAGACGCTTGAAACAGAATTTGTTTATCATTTCATATGCTTTTTATGTCCACACCCGCCATGGTTATTGTATAATGGTATTCCTAACAATGGTCCAAAACCTTATTTGAGTTATTACTCAATGTGTACAGGGATGGAAACTTGACTAGTACACTAGACTAACTGATACTTTTCTGGACAGAGTCTAGCCTGAAATGGTAGCCAAATAGACAAACTGCCACATTATTTTTGTTATTGGAAATATAGTGAAAAGGCAATGTATAAGTGACAAACTCAACATAGCCTCATGTAAAAGGAGCCATGTTTGACAGCTAATTGGGCAATAATCAAACCTGGAACAGAAGGTGACATGGAGAGTTCCACACAGCATTGTCCTTACCTACATCTTACAGGGAGGACCCATAAACTAAAGAAAAAAATGGAAGAGAAAAGTCAAACAATATCCAACATCTTTAGGGCGGTCCTTCATAATGTGACAGTACTGGTAGGTTTGTTAGTGGTTGTTCTCGCCACTGTTATAGCAACTACATTGAATTTAGAAGTCCCCAGGCGTATCGCTAGGCACAGATCTCCGATTGTCTGGCAACCTGACACTACCTAGAGTGTAGAGGTGCCAGAAAACATTTTGTTCCATCGTCAGGCCCCATCACTCATCACTAGGAGACCAGTCACTGAGAAAGACGTTTATATGGGTTACATGTGAGGAATTGTTAGGTGTTTTTACACTTCTTCACTTGCGCATTCATATGTGACAAGGTCAGAAGCCATTCACAATGTGTAAGTGTCCCACTATTCTCTGTGGAGCATTTTGCTTATCAATACATACCAGGAATGTGTAGTCTCTGGTACATTCCCTGGTGTATAGTGAGTCTTTGATTGTGTACTGGTCAGAAAAATAAAAAGGATATCTTCAATCTAAATTCAGGGAACCAATATAGGAAGTCATTCAGACAGACACTCTACAGTGTCAGTGAGTGTACTATGTTTTTGTTTTTGATTTTACAGCCAAGAAGATTTAATTTCCCCTTTCGGCATTACTTGAAAATAAGGTCACGTAAAGGATTGCTGTCTCCAGACACCTTGTTGAGCAGCAAAAGAAAAACAAAATCCTCGGGTGTACTCCTTGAATGTCCTGCACAAAGATTGTGTTCAAATTGACCATTCCATGCAGAACAGGATGGCTTGTTGACAAATATGTTCTGCTTTGATCTTGAAATAACAATAAAATCTGTGCGGATTTTATTGTTATTTCAATTCATGTTAATGAATTTTTGATCCAGCACCCAGCCCAGCAGGACAGGATGTGCGTGCCTGTTGTCTCTTTGTGACACCTTTTTCATTGATGTTGAACAGGCAAGGAGAGAAACCAACCCTCTTCTTTTATTGTTGAGATTCTCATTGGCAATGATTTCTGAGCTCAGTTTCCATGCTGTGATTTTTTTCATTTAAAAAACATTTGAAGTCACACTGTGCACCATTCCTGCGATTGCATTCATCTCTAAAGAAAAGGAAAACAAACCGTAAATAAAATACGTTAATATGAAATATTACTGCCTCCACGACAGTAATATTTCAAATCCTCATTTGTAACTCCCTATAACTGTGGTATTGCACTAGTGCATCCACTATTACAGCACTACCATCCACAAATCTATAACACACAGTCTTCAAGTTCCATCCCTGATTGTGCATGCAAGCTCCAACGTACTGTATGTATACTTGAGTTAGTCTGGATATTGTGAAAATGTTTCTAATGTCATCACTTTATAAATTGACATCAAGCAATGCTATGACCTTGGATTTTAAAAGCCATCCATTCTGGAGAGTGATCAAGTGGGTCGTGTTCCTCGCTTCATCCAGCTGTTGCCTTGGTACCTCATGAGTCCTTGTAATGTATTTGTTATTTGTTGACCTCACCAGACCGTTCAATGAATCGTCTGTGGTAAACAATGGTGCTGATCTAAGATGCTTGCTCTAAAGCTGCACCAAGTTAGCAGGTTGCTATAGGTATCTATTATTGCTGCATGACCACCGCTGTATCTTGAACCAATGCAGCTTACGAACAAGCACTTGTTATATGGTCCAACGATTACCACTAAATATGTGCTATATATTTCTTTTAAAGTTTGTTACCATGACCCCTGAAAGGTTACTATGGGAATAGTTCTAAGTTACATGACCTGTGCTCTGTGAGTTTGTTGCCAGTGTCCTTAAAGGGGTGTTGAATAAATTCAAGCAGCCAACAGATCTTTTCTTACTGTATGTATTGTACTGTGCAAAAACCTTTTAGAGTTATGAATTCATAGGTTCATCGGTTATAGGTATTCATTTATAGGTTCATCGGTTATAAGTATTCATTCAGATGTCCAAAAGTAGTATTCATTCATACATGAGGTTATGGGTTCATTCACAGGTTCATAGGTTGTAAGTATTCATTCAAGGTTTCTACATGTAGGTTATACGTAGCTATTCATTAGAAGGTTCATAGGTTACAAGCATTCAGAGGTTTATATTCATTAGGAGGTTCATACAGTACATGTAGGTTATAGTTTAGGTACACATTGCTATAGTGTAGGTATTCATTGCTTTGAATCACACCAGGTTGCTTAATTTATTTATTTTAAGAACGATTACACACATGCCACACACTAACTTAATGTATCAAGATATTTATTGTCACATACTTACTATATAGGCTGCAGCTGTGGCAACATTGCAGGCAGCACAAATATTTAGCTTGGAGCCTCAACAGTGTAACAACAGTAAAAATACAATAAGATCAAAATAGCCATAGTGAAAAATAGCACAAAAAACAGCAAATAGCATAAATTGCTAAATGGAATAAAATAAAGTAAAAGTAAATAAAATCACAAATGTACAACTGTAGATTGTGAGTCTGTAGTCCTCTATGTATGTATTTGACATACTATACGTATATTCTGTCTGTTACTCTTCTGTTTTCCTATATTTACTGTGACATACAATATTGTATACAGTATAAGTCACTCAAACAGGCTGGCATTTTCTAAGGGACACAACACCTAGGCTGATTTTGTAGTGTAAAAGCACTCAAATCATGAATGCAGTGTCCGATTGTCGTGAAACTTTGCATACACATTCCCACTAGGCCGAGGAACACCCTTTTCACATTTTCCTGTTATACCAGGAGGCTGATTTTTGCTAAACAAGGTTTTTGATATTACTCCTACAGAATTTGTCCAAACATCAAGCACATCGGTACACATTATGTCTATAGTCATGTGATTAAGACTGATCACATGACTATAGATCTGATTTTTCATATTCCATCCTGATTGACGAATTTCGAACATTGCTGGCCCACAATAACCTACCTGACCTGGCGGAGACCTTTTTCTGGTAGTGATATGTTTTTTCACCACACAGTGATCGATTGTTTGAGACTCATGCAAAGTAATGCAAAGCACATTTACAACAACATTGATTAATGTGCTCTGTCCTTGTATATTTATATCCTACTATAATTCTAGTAGCCTCTGTAGTGGTGAAGTGGTGTCACAACCCGGTTCTCCTCAGTGGCTGGACCAATTGCTCTGATTTTGCACACAGCCATTGACCATTACCATCTGAACGCAACTGTGAAGCCCGTTTTTCAATTTCATCAAATCTCAGCTTCTTCTTAGCGTTTATGTGTCAAACAATGTCGCCTCCCGGGTTGCCAGATCATGTGCGCATATCACCCCACGGATGCGTCGACCGGGTATGGTCTAGTACTTGCTAAACAAATAAATAAAGGAGTGGTTGTACATGGGGGTGGTAGGCAAAATATATCCACCAATTGACACCCTCTGGTGAAAACAGGGAGACATGGCTTAAAATGTGTGTTGTTAGACTGAAAGCTAGCTTGGCAGAACAATAGTAGACTATGACATGAATCCTGTACTATCAGCATGATGCACAAATGCCCCATTGCATCCAAACCAGAAATGATACTCTATATCCTCTGTAACTGACAGATTACTTCTAATTATTTACAAACTGTGCTTGCCATTCCCTCACCAGTCTTATCAAGCTGAGGAAATTCATTATTTTGGACCCCCAGTTACGCTGTTTAAAGACCATGTTTATTACTGTGCTAGCCTCACACAGATGCACAATTCATCAACAGGTGTGGCAGGAAATGTTTCTTTTTTGTCTGCAGAAGGATGTCGGTTTGGAAGCCACAATGTTGGAGAACAAAAGTCGCTTATAAGAGCCATTCATCCTCTAGAGGACTTCCTCATGGGCTGCTCTTGCCCAGCAGAGGACAGAGCGAAAAAGAAAACAGAAGCCTTGATGCAACGGGTCGTGCAGTAAGCCACACTTACACATAATATATAAGAAATGGACTGAACAGGTTTATTTTTATTTTAAAAACACTGGGATTTTACCACATTGGAAAAGCTACGAGCAATGAAAGGACAGCCAAGGCTTTTAATACAACCTTGAAACCCCAAATATTTTGTTTTGTTCTAGTATATATTTGTTTTATATGGCTACGCATTCCAGAGGTGCATTTATATTCTGTACCTCTTGAAATGTGTTGAACTGTCAGTTACGTTTATTTTCATACAATAAATCACAGAGAATCTAGGCTCAACAACAACACTCTGTATTATGGCCTACATGCAACACAGAGACATTGTGTATTTCTATAAGAATGAAAAAACTCATCTGGAATTAATGGAAATTATTTAATGGGGAAGTGTATGTGTAAGGGACAGGATAGACAATGGAGTCTAGGAAGTAGTTGGAACTTTTTTCAGTTTAATGGGTCTAATTTTGATTAGAAGCCATGGCACGTTGATCTTTGATGGGTTTCCTTACTTTTATCTTTACTCTTATTTTTTCTGTCTTGTATCTTTTTTGTGTGGTATTCTTGCCTTTCACTTGAGTTGGGCTGCCTGGCCCTGCCATCAACGATATGTTTTTTGTTTTTTTTCACTACCATGTTCCTGTTCCCTTGAAGAATGTTTTATGTAAAACATGCTTTTTGTACCCTGGAAAGACATTTAATCAACATTAGCCTTGGTATTTTAGTAACTATTGGTCTTGCTTTGTGGGATGTTATAATGAAAGACAATTAGGCTAACAGTTTTTTCTTTTCTTTTTTCAATAAACTGGTAAGCTTGTGGAAAAGGAGATTTCTTAAAAAAGACTGCAAACTTTTGTATAAATCGAATTTGATAGTTTGCTTTGCAATTTCCCCTGATAATCTATTTTCCCATAGACTAGTAAACATTCTTTTGCAATAGCAAGCTGCAATGACTATGGCAACAAAGATGCAAACCGTTCTGATTCATTCAAAACATTAACTATCGACTTATCACAGAGCTGTAAAGAATTTCTTGAAGATTAAATAAATAGAAGAAACTCTAAACACGTATGTTTCTAAAAGAAAATCACCTTTTATTTTTAATGCTATAGAGTCAATAGCATTAGTCTATATTCTATAGTATAGACTAATGCCATGATGATGATGAAAACATACTCTTTTTTTTTTTGTCAGTTCAGGCAGTTATGATTTCTATATGATACTCCCCCCCCCCCCCCCCCATCCCTACTGGGATGCTTTTTCTGTTGTTTGCAGCTGCTTGGAGCCCTGGTTAAGTCAGCCTGTGTCTACCTCCATCCCACACATGTAGCATTATGTAAGCTGTAGGGAAACATGGTGGCCTAACTTTAAATTCAATGATCTCTGTTATTGTTCATAATACTTCACCTTTTTTTAAATACTTTAATCAGTCCTTGTGCGCAGTCATTAGCCTGCTGAAAGTGTGACAGCGGGGGACCACTGCTCTTGTGAATGTTCATTCATGGCTTTCAGGCGATGGCAGACTCGAGTGTCCTTCTATTGTCCACCAAGAAAGTGGAGAGAAAATTGTTTCTTGGGTGGTCCAACTCATTAATACACTCTGCACTTCTTGATTTACGGCTTGCAGTTCAACTGCGGCCAATTAACGTGAAAACACGCGAAAAGTAAAATGCTGTGGGGTAGGAGGTCAGGTCTAAATGTCCTCCCATACCGTACAAAACTGTTTCAGAATGAATCATACCCTCGACACCAAGGTAGGACATGATCATAGATTATGGAAACTTGTACTTCACTGCACAGCAAAATCATGATTGTTAATTTAACTCTGAAATACGTTCAGAGTTAAATTTACACTCAACGTGTAGAGGTACCCAAACTTTTTTTTTAAAAGACCTGTGAATTCTGTGAATTATAGCCTATAGGGCCATATCGGGGGCCTATAGGGCCAATACTGTTAAGTCATCATGAATAGGCCATACCTCTTACTGTGAAAAAACTAGACTTAAGTTAATTAAAGCTGCATATTACGTGGTGTTAGTCTCAATTGCATTATTGTTTTCTTTTAAAACTATCTGAACAATTTAATTGAACATTTGTGGATGGGTAACCTAAATTAGTTTTTTAACAGGAAATAATGGTAAATAATATAAATAATATATTTGTTTTTGTTTGTTTTTAAGCCAGAATATCCTAATAATTAATTTGATGATGTGCTATTTATCATAATGTTATGAGAAGAAATTAATTGTTTAATCCCATTTAGTTAAATTACGAATGTCACAAATATATGGCCTTACATTTTCGATTTTAAATCAACCTGTTTAAAGAATTACTTTATTTTGAGATACACATTTCTAAAACATTATGTATAAGTGATTATATTTTAATGCGTGTGCGTCAGCATGTACTGTATGTTGTCACAGAGAGTGTGTGTGTGTGTGTGTGTGTGTGTGTGTGTGTGTGTGTGTGTGTGTGTGTGTGTGTGTGTGTGTGTGTGTGTGTGTGTGTGTGTGTGTGTGTGAGAGAGCTGGATTCGATTATTATTTATAATAGCCAGCAGCACATTAGAGATTTGTGTTTAAAGAAATATTCCAAATATGACATTAATGGTAGATGGGGCAGTTCATCTGACAGATGGTTTGGTTGTCTGCATTATGCTAGATATACATTTATCTTATACATTAATTGGCATAGTTGTTTTTCAGTTGGTTTGTTTTGATGTTTCAAGGTTATGGTATGACCTTGCATTATGGGGGACAATGTTACAGTATATTGATAAAACACAAAAACTTGAGGCAATCTTTGGTAGTAGACATATGACTTTGAGGAGTTCTAATTCTTTTATTTTATAATTTTACCTTGTGTTTCTCTATCTTAAACATTGTTAAGGGATATACCTACAACCCTATTAATATTATCGTTGCTAATAGCACTCTCCTTCCCCAGACAGGTTTTAAAATGTTTTTTACAGGTTATATCTGTAAAAGCCTCATTTATACTTTGTTGCACGCCAGTTTTACACACTGAAAATAGCATATCTACAAGCTCAACGTGCATTGCAATGTGACACTTGAGCTTGTAGATCAGCTATTTTCATAACAGGCATCAGGCATAATTCTTTCACCGTACATCAACTACTTTCTGTGGTTGAACTTGTAAGTCATTCTTTAATAGCTAAATGTCTAAAATGAATTCAATTCAGTATAGAATAATACAAATGTGTTTCTTGGTACATACTCTAGAATAAAACAATAATGGTACACTGCACTAATAGTCTTTTTTATGTCTGGTCTTAATATAAAGGGGTTAGTGTAAGCAGATCAGATATTTCTTTGTTGTTTGCCTAATCAGATGACCATAATTGTTCACACATACTGTGTGCAGAAACAAGCAATGTTTGGATTTTGTCTCATTGTGTGCCCTAGTGCGTATCATAAATTAAAGTGTGTTTCAATCATCTCCTCATGATTTTCATCATTAGGAAGATTGTGAGAAATAAAAACAAAAATGTGTCTGTTAAGGTCATGCACAACTGCACTGTTCCTTGTGACCTTGTCAAAAGCAATCACCGTGGCAACACACTGCTATAGTTTTCCTCTCGGCTTAAGACGTAATCTCTTTAATTGGTGTCAGAGTTGGGGTCCTGACGGTGAAAGTCCTGGAAACATCCGCAGACAGATACACTCAACTTGTTGACACTGTTGAAAAACGAATGAAATGGAGGTCTTGTCAATGTGATGAAACTTGTTAATGGAGCGAGGGGTGTTACCGCAGGCCCTTGAGCCACTCGAGTGTGACACGGTCCTCAGACTTTAGCTGGTCACGTCTGACCCCTGAGGACTTACACCCATTCTCTTTACACCTGTTGTGACCCAAAGAGGCTGCGTTCTCCACAGATTATAGTGAAACAGACCTTGTATGGACCTTATTTGCTTAAATCACTTAAGCCCTATTCTATTCTTTGTATTTTATACGACAGTGTTGCAATCGACAGGCTCAGCGAGCTTGTAGATCTGCTATTTTTTTAAACATTTTTTTTAATGTTTTACCTATAATGACATGCCCAAAACAGGGATGTCCGGGTTAATGTTGTTAAATGTCACTGGGAATATGCCCATTGAAAGCAAACCCCTTGCTTGGACAACATTGTCTCGTAAACATTGTGTATGTACTTGGTCCAACATGTAAAATACAAGCTGCGTTTGATTATCAAGAAAGCATGTGAACGAAGCATCTCTGCACTGACTGCTGTGCTTATCATTGGCTTTTCAAGAGGATGCCTTGCAGTGTTGTGGTGATTCACATGCCTTTCACGGTATCAGACATTCAATGAGAAGCGATAAATGAGTCAATGTAGATGGGGGGTAGTATGGAGGAGTCCCCTGATGTTGTGCTAAATCAAAGACATGTGTTTTACTTTCCTGAGAAAGTTAACCACTTACGTCGTGTATACTTCCTCGTACAACAAATAATAGAAATAGCCAATCTGTTTTAGCTATTTTTGTGGTTAATTTTCACAACTTGGATCACCAAAAGCTTAAGCCATATATACTTTGCTGTATGATGAACAGCAAAAATAGCCGATCTACAACCTCAAAGCACGTCACGATGAGAGGTGTTGTAAGCTTGTAGATCTGTTTTATTTTTCACATTTTTTTGGCCTATAATGACATGCCCAACAAAACACACCAGGGTTAATGTGGTTAAGAGATACAAAATTGTGCCAAGCAGGGCACAACCTTTTCAAGCAACAATTAAAACCACTTGAACACTTGCCAAAAACAGACGATCTACAAGCTCCCAACGTGCTCGTTGAGCTTGTAGATAGGCTATTTTTTCAAAGACATTTGGTGTAGATGGAAAAAGGTGTACAGTTGTAACTCAGGTCCGTTTTACTAAGAATAGAGGGTTTAATTTCTTCACTTCAACACACACTGGATGCTCACCTGAATTTTCATCACCTTCACCACTAGCTAGTGTAAAGAAGGAAAAGTGGAAAAGTAAATGAATTTGGACAGTTCCAGTTAATAAAACAGGAAATTGGGATGGGGAGGGAGCTGAATGTGTCCATTGAAGCACTGTTTGGGGTACAAGCCTGATGCTTCCGCTAATGGTCTGTTTGGCTGAAGTAGCACCAGGAATGCTACCTTCTCAATGCGTTGCAAGCCAGGGCTGTGTGTGTGTGTGTGTGTGTGTGTGTGTGTGTGTGTGTGTGTGTGTGTGTGTGTGTGTGTGTGTGTGTGTGTGTGTGTGTGTGTGTGTGTGTGTGTGTGTGTGTGTGTGTGTGTGTGTGTGTGTGTGTGTGTGTCTGTATCTGTGTGGCTTTGTGCCTGTGTGTGTGTGTGTGTGTGTGTGTGTGTGTGTGTGTGTGTGTGTGTGTGTGTGTGTGTGTGTGTGTGTGTCCGTCCTTGTGTGCGCCTGTCTGTCATTATCTGCCCTGCGCATGGAGAAGATAAAAACAAATCTTGTTGGTGCATTCGCTCCCATCCTGTAATGAAAAGAGTCTACATATTTATGTTGTTGTCGTTGAACACTTGAAACACAAGAGGGGTTATAGCAAATAGTGGGGAGGTCTTTGGACCATTTTCAATACCCCCGCTACACCCTCCCACCCCGCCCTGAGTGCCCCACAGGGCAGGCGAGGGGATGCGTCTTTACAATAATCAGGTGACCGGAGGAAAATAGTTTGGCCTTAACAAGCCCAAATTAAAAAAGAACATCATTTTCATTATGCAGTCAAACACAATTACAAGCAAATGTTTTCTCTGTGGAGCTGCCCCTGCTTTCAGGGCCTTTGTCCCCAGCTCCTTAGTGTGTGCAGAGAAAGGCCCCTGTGGTCAATGGGCGGCTGAGTGGCGTGTTCGGCAGAGGCCCACATCCTTAGACCCCAGTACAGAATACGTTTTGTTGGAAGAGCAGCCATACATTCTGAACAGATTTGTTGAATTAGAGAGCACAGCAGGAGATGTGTGTGTGTGTGTGTGTGTGTGTGTGTGTGTGTGTGTGTGTGTGTGTGTGTGTGTGTGTGTGTGTGTGTGTGTGTGTGTGTGTGTGTGTGTGTGTGTGTGTGTGTGTGTGTGTGTGTGTGTGTGTGTGTGTGTGTGTGTGTGTGTGTGTGTGTGTGTGTGTGTGTTGGGGGTAAGTGATGGGGCAGACTTGTTGCTAGGTGACCGACATACAACTGCAGCATGCCAGTTTTCAGAGCTGGGCACTTTGTTCTGTTTTTCCTTTTTGTCTTATTTTCCTCCTTATCACCGCCCCTCCCATCTATTTACTTGTCTGGCCCTCCTTGTTGCTGAAGTGTATATATAATAAAGATGTATAGAATATACAACAGAGCACAAATCACAGAGGTTTTCTACAGTAAACCTTTGCCATTTGCTGTGAACCTGCTCATCAGCGTTTCTACTGTGCAGATACTTAAGAACCTCACTGTGGACTGTTGTGGGAAAAGAAAAGTGCTTTCACAGGGAAAGTAAAGGTGGATTTCCTCTTTTTTTAATGCGATAGATACTATAGAACCTGACATAAAGCATTAGCCTCACTGAGACACTTTGTGCCATCAGCACAAAAAAAAAAAAAAAGTATTTTCCTGCGGCTGGTAAGTGACACACAAGGACAGTCAGAATATCTCTTCACCCGCACCTCCCTCCAGGCTGCTAGGGAGGGTTTCTGGACTGACTTCAAGCTCAAATGCAGATGCAGAACCTAGTAGTACACTTGAGAGATATGATTAATGACTCCTTGATGAGCTAGCATCTATGCCAGTGTCCTTATCTCAATCAAAGTTTTAAAAATAAATACACATCTCCTCTTAGTAACTAATTTGTGACATGACATTTCCTGAGCTGACAGTTCCATGAGCCTTTCCATCATTGGTAAAGTGTGTTACCTATGTGCTGACTATCTGAGTCTGCTGACTACCTGAGTCAGCAGACTAGTAGCCACTCACCTTGTCAGCCTCATGACAGCCTGTCAGGCGTTCCAGACCTAATGATGCTAACAATTTCAGGGAACCGTTTGCAGGCAGGCTTAAGCCTAATTTATAATTTGTAGCTGGAAATAACTGATCACATCGCCCTTTTCGCGAGAAAGACATTTATTTTTGGTGAGAGATGTTGGTCATACGAACAAAGTTAAAATTAGGCCTTTTTTAAGTGCTAACAGTCAGCAACAAATTTTGACGGAGGTGTTAACTGACCTTTTTTTCTGTGTTAAATTAAATTCTGTCTTTTGAGTACAGCATTTTGCATTTTGGGCATGTGCTGTTAAAGGCCTCACATTTCAGGTTGTTCAAATGACCAACATCAGGTGTGGAGGGATGTGCATGATGGCTGCATTTATATTTCTTATTTTCTGTATTATTTAATGGCATTGTGTAATCTGCATTGCTATTTATAGTTGTGTGAATACTGGAATAGGAGACTGCGTGGGAGGTTGGTGGTGTGTGTGGAAAACGATTACCCGTGCTCGTGATCTGTACATTTGGCCTGAAACTGTATTTCAGAACATTTTCTTTTCTTTTCTTTTTAAAATATCTGTCTTTCATCATCGTGTATTCATTCCACATTGCAGTATGGTGTAGAGATTCAGGGTCACTGGGATTTTTGATTTACCCTGCGGTGTTGCATTTATTTGAGGCTCTCCCTGAAGGTCAAAGCCAAACACTGAAGACGAAAAAGCAATTGTTGATCTGCTTCTCACCACCGTACCTCTCTTTTCCTTTTCACTGAAAATGCATCTTCCTTTCTTTGTGCTGCCTGAGGTTGCTGAGACTATCAGGGCACAGGTGTGCCCCGAGGAAAATTCCCCTGCTCTCTCCAAGGCTGTGTTATTCAGTGCAAGGCCATGACAGCAAGTGTTTCTAAAAGCATTCAGAGGATGGCAAATGGCACTGATAAAACCTCTCAGTAACTTATCGAGACACAAAAAGAAGAAAAGATGTATAATAACTTCATTTTATATGTGGTAGGCTCACAATTTGTCTGGAGCGAGATGGAGGCATCCCATTTCATGGTAAAATAACCTTTGATTGGACTGACCTGTGGTGCACACAAGTATGAAAACCGTCTGGTCAGGCTGTGCTTTGGTGAGAGTGTGTCGTGTGTGGATCGGCATACTGTAGGGAGTTAAGACACTCATGGCCCTACGGTGAATATAACTCCTACAGGCTTTTAGAGATCTTCACTGACTGTCATCTCCGTATTAGCTTATGAAGTGTGCACTGTGGGTGTCGATTTTCTCTAACTAGTAATACACAATCTATACAATATGTACAATTGTCCACTGAATTAAGTTTGTTGCAGCTGCGTGTGAATCGTAAATATGGTATTCTTACACAGGATCTTTTGAGCTTTTTGATCCAAATATCTAATATGCACAATACAATTATATTGATAATGATAATAGTTACTGGTAATCATTGTTTTGAAATATCTAAATATAAATATCTAATTACATCTTTTTACTGGAAAGCTGACATCTGTAAACTGTCTCACATTTTAAACCCCCTAGATTACACAGCAGTATGGTATGCTTTTTGAATGCTTTATTTCAGAATTGTCAAGCATGTTTCTGCTTTGGTTCAGTTTTATTTGTCTACCTGTGTATATTAACAGGTTTGAGTATGTATGTCTGGCACAGAAAGAAGAGCAGTGATTATTGATTGGCTCAGTTCAAAGCATATGGGCTTGTCTTTTAGCTGATTGGATTAGTGGCACCCTCCGTACAGCGATCAAGAGAAGCTCCCCTAAGCTAAGATGGCATTAACACTGCCAAATGTTTTACTCTTTCTCTCTCATTGCCCCCCCCCCTCTCTCTCTGTGTGTTTCTCTATTTCTGTTTATGGTGATGCTGTGTGCTGTGTCAAACTATTTGACAAGGCTTCCAACCAAACTGGATGCCTATGAGTCTACCAAATACTTTATTAAAGGAGTTGTACAGTATGCTCTGTAAAAGCTAAAGCAATATGTTTTGTTTAACATTATTGAAGCATAGTTGAAATCAGTGGAATGAAGCCCTTTAATTCAACCTAGTCTTAAATATACCTGCATTAGGTTTTTGTGTGTGTGGGATTTTGTTATTTTTATTGACTGGCAGTAAAAGGTTAATAGCACTGTAATCTACTTGCAGCATCTTAATACATGTAATGCCATAAAAAAAAACTTTACCTTTAAGTCCTGCCAGGACTCTTATCAGTCATGTCCATTTTATACAGCATATACGCTGCTGACTTGGGTGTCTGACAGTTTGCTCATTTACATTGACCCTAATCCTCAGAATATCTATTAAGTAAAATGATTTAATCTGTTCTGGCAGGGCTTCCCAGAACACCCCCCACCCTCCCTCTGCCTGCCCTCCAAACATGCATTTTTAATCAGCATATTAGAAAACCACCTTAAGATGTCAGATCACAGTCTGAGCTCATTGCCACTGCCGGCGGCCATAACAGATATGGATATTTACAGTAGCTTTAGACCTCGGCCGCTGGCTTTGAAACTGTAAACACTGATCTGCTGAATGGCATGTATACGGTTTATTTAAATCACTCTGGAAAAAGACAGTAACACTGCATCTAGGGTGGAAATCCAAACATAGCCTAAATGTTTCTTCAAAGATGGTGAATGGCAGTATGTTTGTTTATATTCATCATGTAACGCAGGGCGGGGACCAGTAAGAGACCATTTGACTCATCCTCTCAAGGTCTCTGATGTCTACAGTCTTTGTCCTTGTAGATCAAGACTGCTGATGCACACTGTAAAATCCTCAGTGTAATTTAACTCTGAGAACGTACAGAGTTACATTTACATTTCTACAATCCCACGGTTACAAATAGATCCATTTTACTGTGCTATGCAATGCACTGAGAGGAATGCGCATTTAAATATTTGAGCGTGTGTGGGGCACAAGGGGGGGTGAGAATACTCTCAGCCTGTCAGTAGTGTTTGGAGTCGTGGCATCAAGAGGGGACTGCTCAGTGACACCAGGGTAACTCCAACAACAGCACACACACACACTTTCTCTCTCTCTCTCTCTCTCTCTCGTTCTCTCTCGTGCGCTCTCGCTCTCTCTCTCTCCTTTTCTCTCTCCTTCTCTCTCCCTCCCTCCCTCTTTCTCTCTGTCCACCCCCCATACTCGTCATCCACTGTATCAGACTCACACGCACACACACACACACACACACACACACACACACACACACACACACACACACACACACACACACACACACACACACACACACACACACCTGTCAGCTAAGTCCTGTCAGAGGCTTCACCCTGCAGGTATAGTGGTGAGCTGTGTGCAGACAGTGATCAGTCAGCTCTGCCTTCCCCCTGCCTCTACCATCCTAGACGACTTGCCTTCATCCTAATGAGCTCTGTCAGAATGGCATTTGACATAAGCCATCAATAAAGCACAGTTGACAGACATTAAGACTCTGGAAATCCAGGATATCTCTGGCCTCTGCCCCCTGGAGTGGAACAAGAAACCTTGCACTGCCGCCCTTGTAATCTGTATGCAAGTGGAAGGCAGGCTTTTACACTTAAAAAATATATATATAATTATTTTAATACGTTGCACACCTCATGTCACTCAATTCTGCTGAGTAGAAGGTACATCATGCAGATGGAGATGTGCGTTTTCAATAAGCACATACTATCATTATTTGTCCCACATTCTATGGGGCATTCTGGACATGTATGACAGGAATGTACCATAACCTGTTTACAATCTTCTCTCCTTGTTTTATCTTAACACCCACCTTGGCTCCTCTGGAGTGTTTAGAGCCAATAAAATACTTTTTCTAGGAAACTTTTCTATTTTACACTGGTCAAATCCAATTAAAGGACATTTTTGGTCATATAGGTGTGCTGTCTTCAGAGAGAAATTGAATGATGAATGAACCATTTACTACTGTATGAAGTAAGTCTGACCTTGGGGTGAAGTCGCTGTAAGCTTGCTACTGTATGTATGAATTACTCACCAGAGCTAATGGACTCAATTCATGCTCTTGTTTTTATTTAATTTCCCCCTGTTGAATCACTACAACATGCATACATGGTTCTGATGGAATGAAATACAAATCGAAACACATTCAAATGGGATAAAAAGGCTATACTACAGATGTAATTAAATATCATGGCATTGCTTAACAACGTAGTTTAAATCCGATCCGTGTCTATAGTATAGCTACTGCACCTTTGTCATGCAATCCTCTCTGCTCCTTACAATCCTGATGTAGATCACATAACATGCATTTCTGAAAAAGGCAATGTCTAAAGGTCATCACTGAAAAGCTGTGATAGTGCAGACAAAAGAGCACAGTCTATGACTAGGGGAGACATTTGTTGTCAGGCGTTTGCGTGCGTGCGTATTGTTGTGCATCGGGACAAGGGCGAGCTGAGCCTCTTAGACAATGTGAAGCTGAGGTGAGGTGAGGTCCAGACGACACAGTTGCCACACTGTGACCTGTGCCCTGACTGGCGCATCATGTAGCTCCCCGGTGCCAGAGGACTTACTGACCATGATGAGTTTTGACTCCTGTCACCTTTGGGTGCTGTCAAAATCCTCTGACATAGACAGGATTGGGACGGGTGGGGAGGTGGTGGGTGAAGGGGATTCCTAAGCCTAAAACGTTCTGCGGGTGACCACTCTCCTCCACCAGTAAGCAGAGTGATGAGTCAGGTGATATCTTTCATAAAGTATTAACGCAATAAAATAGAACTACTGCACACTGTGCAAAGTATCGGGTTCTGGAGGTAAACAGGCATATTCCGTTGCAACGCACGACTTGCAGCCCTGGCTAGGCAACCAAGCCTGGTAGATATATGCGCTCTGCGGAGTATTTCTTTCTAGTTATGTTCTGCAAAGGTAGTTCTTTATTTTCTTCCACCACAGGCAGGATGTTTTGTATCTTATCTATGTTATGTGTTAGTCTGTGATTGAGGGAGATGAACGGTAGCAAAGACCAATCTAAAGACCCCCGTATTCAAACCACCCACCTACAGTGTCATTGTAGGTGTTCCTGTGAGTCTGTAGCTGTATCACCTTTTCTTTCCAGCGAGCATAAAATAAGTTCACTGAAAGGGCTCTTTCTGAATTAAATATCTACACAGTAAAATGGGTACATTTTCTCACCTTTTTACTGTATACTTGCAATGCACAGGGGCAACACGATGGGGAAATTAGCCATTTTTTGTGATATTTAGTCAATTTCTGACTTTAGTCTTACCTTGTTTACCATTCGTCATGAAATGCAGTCTTTTTAATGTGTTCTCAAATCCATTTCCTAGACTCAATCAGTGTGTGCAGCCCCTGAACCTGCCAATACATAACCAGGAAATAGGCTGATTTTGACGAGTGAACATTCATACACCATTACACTCCACATGCAGCTGCATCACAATATGATTTCAAAGAGAGGCTGAGTGCTTGCCACGACCATGATAGACTTGCCACGACCATGCCAATTTCATGTATATTTTGTCTGTGAAAATTGCTTGCTTCTGCTCTGTTCAATTTCAATCTCAAGTATGCTTTGTTGGCTAATCAGAATCTATGTGCCTGTATAATAAACACGTACTTTACCTTTCATTATCACCAGCCGTCACATTATAACTCTAGATAAATCCTGCCTTGCACAGTATGCACATTCAATTTGCTATGTAAAATCTATAGGAGCTGCTTGCATCTCTATCTTTTGCACACACACGCGTGCACACACGCAAACACAGACAACCACACACACGCACACGCACGCACGCACGCACGCGCGCGCGCACGCACACACACACACACACACACACACACACACACACACACACACACACACACACACACACACACACACACACACACACACACACACACACACACACACACACACACACACACACACACACACACAACCATACTTCATGCACACTCACATTCACATACAGATAATATACAGGGGCAATGTATACATCATGTTCCCTCCCTAGTTTCATTTAGCCCTTTATCTGGCCACAAATCGACTGCATTCAGAGCAGAATGGATGTAATTATTGCATGCACTCTATAACATGCTCCATAAATGTGCTTTAAAAACAACAACAAAAACAGACCAGCTGGGTTTCTAGATCTTCCTAATGGCTTTCTCCCAGAGGGTAGAGGTTGAGGTTTGTTTGCAATCAGCCAAATGTAGTCCTCTCACTTCTGACCTGCAGAGGAGAGTTTCCAGAAAACCTTTGAATAGAATCAACCTGATGGCAAGGTCTGTGAGGATATTGCAATTGGTAAAACACTAAGATTTTAATGATAATATAACATTGATATTAAAAAATAATAAGTTATAGGCCTACTCTGTCTCTGTCAGTCATAGTCATACCGATAAATAGGAACTTAATGTTATGGCTGCGTGTTAAGTGGTCAGATGGGTGGGCTGCAAACACTTTAGAGATTTTCAAGTGGGCCCTGATCCAGAAAAGGTTGAGAATCACTGGATTAGACCCCATGTTCTCCTAAACACCATCAGGATTCTATGGATCTGTAAGACTATTTACAGGCCACAGATGGTGGAGCAAGCAAAGCATAACATGCATGAGCACAGCAGAGATTTATGCAATCTCAGTCATGACTGATGTATAATGGCACCTTTTTGTTGTTGTTGATTATCCCCGGACCCCTACTATAAATAGCTCTTTCAAATATGCAAATTAATGTACATGCCTTCATACCACATCACTGCACAGGCAATGCACTGTCCTGTGGATAACAAATTCTCTTTCACAGCAGACGTATATAGCCTACTGTGAGCAGATACTCTTGACATGAATATTCAGTGCAAATTTTTATTTAAATTTGGCAAGAGGCATTATAGAATTATGTAGGCTATTCAGAGTGCCATATCAGTATGAATTGGCTGAGCAAATATGTAAGGTCAAATGTCATGTGCACTGATTATTATAACAGTGCTTTAACTGTGTTGTGTATGTCCCATGAAACAAAAGCTTAGGGGGAGGAGTATTTGTGTCAGGGCAGGACGGTCCATGTGGGCGCGCCCCCACGCTGATCGCTGCACCGTATTGGCCCCTCGTCTATCCGTGTCAGCAGGGCTGTGGATTACGTACAACGGGGGCCAATGGGTCACTGGATAAGAAGTCTTCTCTGTTACCGCAAATCCACAGATTAAACGCAACGTCGAGCGCTAGTGCTGCCCTGGGGGCAAATGGGTCTGAAAACACGGACCTTGGAGGTCCCCGGCTTTGGCTTAACCCTTCTGTCACTGCGGGGTGAAGCAATGCATGGATGAAGTGACTTATTTTAAAGTCGTCACCGACTGTATGTCGCTGAACCTGAATACACCCAGGGCATCCGAGGGTTATGAGGAGTGCTGTTGACATGATAGCTTAATTGGAAAGTTAATCCTGTGCTTTGACAGCCTAGTCGAGGTTAAAACTGTCTCTTGTGTTGTGCAGAGTGAACCTGACACAGCAATGAAAGGCGACCAATCTCTTCTGTGTACATTTTGTGATGTTGTCCTCCCTGACCGTTTGGCCAGGCTGGAGGACCCTCACCCTATGCCCCGAGTTACTCAGATTATGTTAAAGTGTATTCTCAACCATTTCTTTTTCAAGGACCTCCAATTTAATAAGCATTGTAAGTCCAACTGGCCTTCATTAGATTTATGTATTTTCTGTGGTACCCCAATCTAAGAACATTTTCATTGTTTGTCAAGGACTCTTGGGGATCCCCAGAACCATTGATTTCAGGCTAGGTTATGTCTGTTATGTTTCACACAAAAATTGGGTTAGTGTATAGGCCTACTTTGTCGTTCGACCATGTCGCTCACTAATGCAAAGTATAAATTAGGCTTCATGCATTTGAGCTATACTGTAGGGCTGGGCAATATTGACGAAATCGAACATCACAATACTTTTTAAAAAGAAAATATAGATCATTTGAGGATAGCTACTTTGGGGATGTCTGGTGCTTTTTAGATGAGACATTTTTGAGAAACGATCATTTATGATCCATGAACCAAATGTATTAACCAAATGGGTAGAGGCATTTGTTGCTCATTTCTTAGTCTCTTGGCCAGACTGTTGCTTCCCACAATTTTCAAATGCTTCTGCATTCAGAAATTGTGAAATAGTTGTCTGGGCTGGCCATGCGAGACGGTTAAGACCAAGAAAAAAGTGATATCACGATATTAGATAACCACAAACCCTATATGTTATACTAGTCTCATATCAGGATATCGATATCATCATGTATTGCCCAGCAATAATTTGAAAATGCACGTGCTTTGTGATGACGTGTAGCCTGAGCCGTGGGTGTGGATGTGGGCAGCCAGGGAACGGAAAGGTAGACCAGTCCGAATGTATAGGCCTATTCTGTCTCTGTCTGTCAACACAGAAAATAGCAGATACACAAGCCTGAGTCTTGTGAGCTTGTAGATCGGCTATTTTTGGCGCGGGACGCTGTCGTACGTATAAATCAGGCTTCGTGGTTGGTAGTAGTAGCAGGATGGGTGTTGCTTGGTGACAATCTCTTACCGTCTCGTCTGCTCGACTGATCTCAGGGAATCTGGGTCATTTTCTAGCCCGTTCACATGTAGTCCCTCAGCCCTGGGCTAGCTACGACCCAGCTCCTCCGACGCTAATGATGACTCAAAGTAAATGTACTCGCCCTCTCTTACTTATGAAAAATTGAGAGGAAAATGAACAGCATTTGAGTGTGTGGCAGAATGATGCGCGGGTCAACCTCTCTGGTGTCTTAGTCATTCCTGTTATTCAGCCTTTCATTTTGTCATAGCATTTATGCTGCTCTTTGTCTCTACATTGCAGTCTATCTCTCCGCTTCCCTTTTTGTTCATCTCGCGGTCCTCTCCTCTCACATTGACACACTGAGTGAATTCCATTTGTAGCCGCAGTTAGAATAGGCTAGAATAAGCTGCTCGCTGTGCACACAGTGGAGTGCCATTTAAACATGTTCTTAATTAAATGTTATGAATACGGTTTTTTTCTGTATTACTTTTTTTTTTTTTTTTTTACAGAGCAATCATTGTTCCTCATGTTGATTTATTATCAGTTGAGAATTAATGATGAATGACAAATAATAACAAGCAGTATGGCCCTGATTTCCTGCAGTGTAAAATGATGACTCAGAATGTTGCACTGTACACCAAAGCAGAGGTGAAGGCTGTACCTATGTCCTACAGGTATACATAATTTGACTGCTTGATGTAAGTGGAGCGATATATGTGTGGCCACCCTCTAACATATAACACTGCATCAGACAAATTGATTGGCCTACTTAATAGATCCGATTAGGAGACTAAGTATAAATCAGTTCTATAATTTAAGATTAAGTCTAAAGAACGTGTTAATGTATCAATTTGTAACTCACTCAGAGTGTACAAATGCTACCAAATGGGTCCATGTGGTTACATTTGTACACTCAGAGTTAAATTAAGTCTCTGGATTTACTGTGTTCTGGGCTATTCAATTAATTCGCTATATCAAATGGAATGAAAAGTGATAGGTAGCCTAATGATAATCAGTGAAGAAAGTAAACTTGGAAAACGCAGTTCTACGGCGATTGATGTTTGTTTGGCAGGGAACCGAGTCAACCGACTGAGCGCATGGCTGGCGAATCTGAAACAAACGGACAACGGGGAAAAAAAGAAAAGAAAAAAGATGTGTTTGAATGAGATCCACTGTGTGTGTTTCAACAATGTCCGGAGATATTGGTGTCAGGGTAGGCCTACTATCTCTTCGCACAGTGGCTGTGATATAGGCCTATACAGCCTGTGTGTGTGTGTGTGTGTGTGTGTGTGTGTGTGTGTGTGTGTGTGTGTGTGTGTGTGTGTGTGTGTGTGTGTGTGTGTGTATATATTATGTACGTATGTATGTATGTGTGTGTGTGTGTGTGTGTGTGTGTGTGTGTGTGTGTGTGTGTGTGTGTGTGTGTGTGTGTGTGTGTGTATGTGTGTGTGCGTGTGTGCGTGCGTGTGTGTGTGTGTGTGTGTGTATGTGTGTGTGTATATATATATATATATATATATATATATATATATATATATATATATATATATATATATATATATATATATATATATATATATATATATATATAAAGCTAAGTTATCAGCTAACCATGAATTGTTTACACTAACTTTTAACTTTGCCGACCATACTATATATTGCAGATCTTAGAGAAAACCTAGATTTATATCTTTATTTACAGCAGGTTAATATTGAAACGAATAATCTCCCGGAAGAAAAGCCATTGCTTTCGTTTTCTTGTTGTCTTAAATGTTTTATCAGTCCTGAGTGTATATAGGAGTGTTGCTTACAAAGTACATACAACCGTTGTTATTTACAGACCTCCGTTTAAGAGATCCAAAACTTCCCATTTGTATTATTTATGCGCTCTTTCTAGAAAAAGTAGCAGTCCTTGTAAAATTTGGTTGGTATAGGCCTACAGCATAAAATATTTACATGCATCTAAATATTTCAAAAGGGCACCCTGTCAGTCATCCTCGCAATTATACTCTTCAGGGCTGCATGCATCTGATGGAGGTCTTATCCTTTATTTACGATTGCTCACCGATCGGTGCTAAACCTATAATAATATGGATTATGAATACCGACCCCTAGTAAGAACTTTAATCGTCTTAATCTGTCTACTCCTCTCGCACAGTGAACAGACCATCTGCTAACTTGACTAAGGATCATATGACTTCGGCTATAGCTGCCTGGGCGCCTTTTGATGGGGGATATTCATTTATTTTCCAGGGGACATATCTTTTTGCAACATCATTATTTCGACATGGCGATGCACAAACAGCTCTTGTCGACTTGAGAATACAAGGCCACATATTAATGATGCTACAGATATATGGTCTCCAATAAACCAAGCACAGCAGCATGAGAACGAACAGCTTCTCGCGCAGAAGGCAGGCATTTCATAACCCCTCGTCAAGAGCATATAATTCATGCAAAAAGAGCCCTAAGGGAATTCAGTTGAACTGTATGTGTGTGTGTGTGTGTGTGTGTGTGTGTGTGTGTGTGTGTGTGTGTGTGTGTGTGTGTGTGTGTGTGTGTGTGTGTGTGTGTGTGTGTGTGTGTGTGTGTGTGTGTGTGTGTGTGTGTGTTGGGGGGGGGGCTATATTTCAGAGAGAGAGAGAGCGAGAGAGTCTGTGAAAATAATATCAGGCTTTTCCGTCAGAATGAACTTCACCACTGTATCCAGCCATGCAATAATCTGACCCGACACTTCAAACCATCTGCGCCATCTAACCGCCCTCTTGTTTACTAAATCAGCCCGTGCACAAAACGGAGTGTGTCTGATACTAAACCAGAGTATAGCCTGGCAGTGGCATCATCATAACTCTGTACACAAACATTCACGTTTTTCCCGGCAATGTTTAGCCATTCAAGTCTCTTTGGAGAGGGGTGCCACTCGTGCGTAAAGACCAAAATAGCCTCCCCTGTGTGTGTGTTATGACTATGGGTTGTAGGCTATTAGGCCCTTGCAGTTTATACCTATAGCAGTGGTTATCAAACCTTTTAATTTCCAGATCCCCCATAACTCTCAGAGTAACAGACCTGTAAGGGTCCATTTGGAACCCCCTCAAGGAACCCAGATGGTCCCTGGACCCCACTTTGAGAACCACTGACCTATAGGACGATCACGATGTCTTCACCTCTGAAATTATTTGTGTATATTTTCTTCAGATTGTTTTCTCTGCATGCCAGTAGGCTATACTTGTTTATTTTATAATGAGTTTAAAACGCTATTATTGAGATTCCATAAATGACACGGTGTTGAATACTATTATGCTAATTTCAGGATCCATAAACTGTTTGCCCATTCATTGTATAGAGGGTGTTTTTTCTTTGACACTGTCTGTCTGGCAATACAAATGAGAGAGTGAAGTGAAACTTGGAGGGCAATTCGATGTTTGAAGACATAAAGCAAAGGTCAAAATGTTTACGTTTTAAAAAAGCGCCGTTAAGCATCACTGGGAGGTGCTGAGATCTCCTGGCGCTTCTTTCCGTGTGATTGGTAGACTAAAGTTGACAGTGATTGACGGGCATCCATGGCAACCGCGCAGCCAATCTGCCAAGTCCAATAGAAACAGAGCAGAGGGGCTGACTGTCTTTTTCCCCTTCAAAAATATATCTCGGCTCCAGCTCTAATTCTCTCGTATACCTTTCAACCCAACGAGCCCACCGAGTTGACCAGCCGAGGATGCAGTAGCCAGCCAGAGGGCATCGTTCCTCAGTGTTTTTTTTTTTTTTTTTTTGAACGGTTGAACTATTAACTTTGGGATTTGCCTTTCTGTGTGGATCCGACGCACGGAGAGCGGAGGGATAGAGAGAGAGCGACGGCATCCGAGACGCGGGAGAGCGAGCGAGAGAGAGAGAGACTGCGGGGGTAAAGACCGAAGCATCCATGTTTCAGTTGCCGATCTTGAATTTCAGTCCCCAGCAGGTCGCGGGGGTTTGTGAGACCCTGGAGGAGAGCGGCGACATCGAGCGTCTCGGTCGCTTCCTCTGGTCTCTGCCCGTCGCCCCGGCAGCCTGCGAGGTCCTCAACAAGAACGAGTCGGTGCTGAGGGCGAGAGCCATCGTGGCCTTCCACACCGGGAATTTCCGAGAACTCTACCACATTTTGGAGAACCACAAGTTCACCAAAGAGTCTCACACAAAACTGCAGGCCCTGTGGCTCGAAGCGCACTACCAGGAGGCTGAGAAGCTGCGGGGACGCCCACTAGGGCCGGTGGACAAGTACAGGGTTCGGAAGAAGTTCCCTCTTCCCCGAACGATATGGGATGGAGAGCAAAAGACCCATTGCTTCAAAGAGAGAACCCGACATTTGTTAAGAGAATGGTATTTGCAGGATCCATACCCGAATCCGAGCAAAAAGAGAGAGCTTGCACAGGCTACTGGACTCACACCCACACAAGTAGGAAACTGGTTCAAAAATCGCAGACAAAGAGACAGAGCGGCAGCTGCGAAAAATAGGTAAGAAATAATAAATATCCTGTTTGTTTGTGTAACGAAATCTGTCTGTTTGTGATTCGATCCTCGTTTCATATAGCCTAGCTGTAGTGACATGATCGACGAATCAACCACGAGCAATCATGAGTTTCAAAAAATAAAATAGATTATATTGCCTGTAGTCCGTTATGAAATTATATACCTTTATTCAAATGTGACAGATGTAGGCCTAATTAGTCTCGATTTTACCGAAACGAATTTGCACCTCAATATGTTATGGCAAATGCTGCTCGCACTGTCAAATAAAATAATGTTTTTTTAAATAATGTAACCAAAATAGCTATAAGACAGAAATACAGTGATTCTATATAATGATATGTTTATAGTGAATTCCCTTATATTTTTTTACCGCATGGCTGCAATATAACCGTAGCCAAAAACATATATATAATATAATTTCATCGTTTTAAATGTTAGCTATCAATTTAGCCGGTTACCATCATAATATTTGGCTTAAGCTATGTGGCTATATCATCCAAGCTAACGTGCAGAATTGGACAGGCGACAAGGCATTAAATAATTCTCCTTATAATGCGAGGCACTAAAATAATACATGGCTGGATATAGCCTATGTCAGTTTTAAGAGCAGAATATCTGTTTATTCAAATAATATGGTCTGAGATTAACATCGCTACTAATCTGTTGAAAGGATGTGCTTTGGCCTACAGTGATGGCATGAGGTCATGTACAGGCCACCCTCTGCCATCCAGGCACATTATAGGCCTACTCCATGACGGCGCTGTTAGCCTGACGGTCTGTTCTTCGGCAAGTCGGCAAGCGGTCATATGGTCATATCTGATGAGGATAAGTTAAGCTTTAGCCCGTTGTTTCTTCTCAACGTCATGGTCCGGGGAGTGGACCACCAGGGTCCAAATAGACCCTTACTAAAGTCTGTAACTCATGCAGTCTATACATTGAATTAAATTGGGGGTCCTTGAAATAAATAAAATAAAAAGTTTGAGTATCAGTGTGTCACATCAGTGGTTCTAAAGCTAAGAAAAAGACCATTACTGCATCAAAAGTAATCAACAAACTAAACTATAAAAAAATATCAAACATTGGCCAAATTGTCAAATAATCTAAGAAAGAGGCAAACATGAAAATGCGTTATGTGAGCTTGTAGATCTGCTATTTTCACATTTTTTGTCTGTGGAACCTAGTCAAACTAAATGTAATGCCTCAACTCAAATATGATTATTTTGGGGGGTCCCCTCCCCAGTTCAAATATTTGGGGGGGTCATGGCCTGAAAAGGTTAGAACCACTGTGTTACATAATATTAATGTTTTATTGTTTGTTTAAATGTTATTTTTCCATATAGGCTACAACAGCAGGTCCTGTCCGGTGGGTCGGTCCGGTCTCTAGCGGATGAGGACGGTACCGTGGACCGTCTCGGAAACGCTTCCAGCCCCGAGGCCAGTTTGTCGAGCAAAGCCGCCACCTCGGCCATCTCCATCACTTCCAGCGACAGCGAATGTGACATCTGAATGGCAGTTCCAGTGAAGAGGATGAATTATAACGGGAGATAAGTGATGAAGATCACAACAGACAATTCAATAATAAGAACGAACAAACACAAAAACTGTCCTAGTGCCTGCGTTGAATTTAAAGAAACTCTTGTATTTGATGGCTGCCAAAACGTGAGGAAACCGTGACAGAATGCCGTCTTATAAAAGCCTATACGTTCCATATTGTTTTCGTTTTGCCACACGTGGATAATAACAGAACCCAATAACGACGGAAAATATTCATGTTCACGATTCCATCTGCCTCAAGAAGAAAACTTAAAAAAATGAAAGAAAAAAGAAGACATTTTGATCGCCTATAACCTGCTGTTTTCTGTGGGTATTTCATGTTGGGAAAAAAAAGACTGTGATATTTTTACGTTGAAAGTTTTATAAATAATGTTTATTTACCTATTTAAACAATTGGCTTGTCTCTTAGAATTTCATATTCATTTGCTTGATGTTTTTAATATGACCTTGTGCACAGGTGAACCTGTTGAGCATGTGCGCTTTAGTGAAAATGTGTTTCAGTCGGGAAAAAAAGGTAAAGATAACTTAATAAAATAATTGTTGATCAAAGAGAACACAAGCTTAGTCTTTTCTTGTTTGACTACAGGAGAAGGTTGGTGAAAATATAACCTATTTGAGCTACCTTGCCCCTGTCTCTGATCTGATGAAATGCCATGTGAAAATCGGAAGAATATTTTATATTGTAAGATCTCTTGGCTTATTTGATAGCGAGTGAGATGTTGTTAAATGTTTCTGAGGCGTATTTATAAGATGGAAGGAAGGAAGAAGGAATTAAGGAAGAAGGAAGATGGCTTGCCAAAAAAATAACTGATCTGCAAACTAACAATTCCATGCATCGTTTGCTTGTAGATCCGTTATTTTCGGCAAGCACACCGTCTTACTACGGAATATAAACGAGGCTTAATTCTACGCTGCTATGTGCCCCAACACGTAGGCTACTAAACTTAGACCTAATTGGCCAGCCTGCTTTGTATCATGTAATGCAGGATGACAGCGCGAGGTCACAAAAAGGCCGACTCATAGACAACATGGACTTACTGAGTAAAATGAAAACCACAATTGTTAAATGTGCTTTCGGCCTATAGCTATAGCGCGATGCGCGAAGTGATAAAGAACATGGCATTTGAATCGTGCACGTTTGCATATTTACGGTGGAGAAATACCTTTAATGGCATTCACCGTGAAAATATTATACATTTGCGCATTCACAGTCAGATAAACATCCAAACGCGTTGTTTTTCTATAGGCTACCACCATTAGGCTATAGCTTATCATCACACATCACATCAAATAGCGTGGCACACCCTTCATTCTTCCATTTTATTGCTGATAATAAAATGTATTATCAACGATAAAATGTCCCCCTTCTATTTATTCACCTTCTGTGTAAAAAGGCCCACACAAATTTAGCAGTTGTGTAACACACACTTTAACATGTGGGCAGTATTTGACCCGTAGCCCTTATAGAACAAGACAGTACTCCAAACCTTTGGGGTAGCTTATACTAGTGGTTCTCAACCTGTCGGTCGGGACCCCCAGGGGCCCCCACATGATTGTTTGGGCCCCCCCCCAAACAATCATGTGGGGGCCCCTGGGGGTACCCAAATGACAGTAAAGTGAAGGGGAAAAAATGCCTAAAAAAAGAAAGAAATGAAAAATAGGCCTATACTGCATCAAAAGTAATCTACAAACTATACTATAAAAACTGGTCAGACATTGGCCAAATTGTCAAATAATATAAGAAAGGCAAACATTGTGAAAATAGCCGATTTAAGCTCACAACGCCTCGCAACCAGCTTGTGAGCTTGTAGATCGGCTATTTTCACAATATTTGTCTGTAGAACCTACCTAGTCAAACAAAATGGAATTCCTCAACTCCTACAATTCCAACTAGTGCTTGTCAGGGTGGGGGGTCCCCAACCCAGTTAAAATATGATCATTTGGGGGGTCACGGTCTGATATAGGCTACAATCTATGTTATACAGCCGCTGGGCAACAGAATCAAATCCAAATGAGCAGTGAAGCAGAGAAGTGACACATAAGGCCTGTTTTCTTTTCCCTTTCTTTTTTATTTTCTTCAACTGATAGGACAGACACCTGGTGTCCTCCACTTATCAATTAATTAGGCCACAATAACTACTGAAAGGGACAAGTTGTATTTCCAAGACGTCTTTCAGCCTGAACAACAACACAGAAGCCAAAAGCAGCGCTTCTTTATTTATGTATGTATTCTTATGGAAAGAGAGAGTCTTTCTAGCAAGTGAAGGGAAGGAACCGAACGGAAGGAGGATGCCTTTGAGTTTCTTTTCAAAACGCGGACAAAAATGGCTGAATATTTCCGTTTCCATTGAGAAGGGCAACCGGGGGGATACAAGTCTTTCTAGCAGTCAATAAGGTTGTCAAACTGGTCAGTGGTAATCAGTGCTAATGATGAGGTCCGGGGTCCCCGCCTGAACAAAGCGGCGCTGCCAGTGTTTTGTGAGGGGAAGCGACCACGGCTCCCTTTCAATAGAATGAGCTCCTGTGAGGCCAGTCTGCCAGGGGCACGGAAATCACAACTTTTGTGAGTGAGCGTGCGTGGCGTGTGTGTGTGTGTGTGTGTGTGTGTGTGTGTGTGTGTGTGTGTGTGTGTGTGTGTGTGTGTGTGTGTGTGTGTGTGTGTGTGTGTGTGTGTGTGTGTGTGTGTGTGTGTGTGTGTGTGTGCGGGCGCGCGCGTGCGTGTGTGCCTGCCTGCGTGCGTGTGTGTGTGCGTGCGTGCGTAGGCCTGGCGACTGGCGAGGAAGGTGGGCAGCTGCTGCAACGCCTGGTTTGGCAGATTAAAGGGATTAAATGACCAATTGATTGTCTGTTTTTATTTGATTGTGCTTAAAGATGGTTAATAGCCATAACACGTTAATTTGGCTTAATTCATTTTATTCGTAAATTCATATTCATTTGTAGTTGGTATAGATTGATGGTAGGCCTACATTCAATTATTATGCCAAGACAGGACTGACATAATGTGCTTGACCGACCTTTCTTTGTAGCTAATGGCTAATGAACTTGTATTGTAATAATGGGGCATATTTGGACAAATTAACGTCTATCCCCTATAATCTGATTCTGATATACGTGTTAAAGGGTCTATGCTGTATGTCTTTATTGTGGTCGAACCTGTCAACGCTGTTTACCGTGCAGACAAACTGATATGACTGTTTGTTAAGAAGAAAAAAGGCTGCTTATATCCGCTTTGCCAAGCCCGAACTTGCTTATCGTTTAGGTAATTATAGCTATTGCACTGGTGACATTTTATAATTCTAAATAGCTGTTATATTCTATAAATATTTCAATATTGTCATATTATTATTATCATATTATTATTATCATATTATTATTAACTAACGTGTTATTATAGTAATTATCGCACACCACATCACGATTGCTTAAATGAATGTATGTTTGTAATTAGTGTATGTTTACATTAAAAGTATTATTATTTTAAATGGTCTTGGCTAAGCATTGACACTGGGGCTTAACACGTGATGTCCAACCTGTCAATCCTAGACCCCTAAGTGGATGAGATCAATTACAATAGGTTTGTTCTCCATCCCATTCTCACTCACACAACGGTGTCGCTTGTCGAAAAGAACTGATCTTCAAATATGTCACATCACGACACCGTGTTGAACATGATCGATCTGTTCTTTTCGGCAAGTGACACCGTCGTACTAGGGATTATAAATAGGCTATCATTTGGGAAGCAGAGCTCTCCATGAGAAACCCATGTGTGCCACACACACTCTATCATTTCAACACTGTTTTCCAAAATCGCACCTGATATCATTTCTACCGAAAATGCGTTTATTTTTTTCTCAGCTTAAATTCATCTATAAAAGTAGTCTACCCTAAACTCAGTCTTTATATGTAGACCTATAGTCTAGAACAGGGGTCTTCAACGTTTTTCAGGCCAAGGACCCCTTAGCTGAGAGAGAGACGAAGCAGGGACACCCACTACATTGTTTACAATTGTGTTGCAGATTCAACTTTTCCATAGATTTAATCGATATAGTTTCTTGACTATCATCAGTGTTGTGTAAATTTTGTTTTAGTTAATTTCAGACATTAAACCACTGAAACCTTCAATTAGTAGGCTACTTGATTTGCTCCTCTCCCCCCTACACCAAACCTCTTTGCCGAAAATAGCCGATCTACAAGCTCACAACACCTAGCAGCAAGTGGCGTTGTAAGCCTGTTGATCAAGTGGTTAATGTAAAAAAAAAAAAAAAAAACATCTTATCACAGAAAGATTTTGTCGGATCCCTAGCTCTGAGGACCCCCTGCCCTGTTGAAGACCCCTGGTCTAGAAAGAAAGTAGGCCTAATTATAAATACAGTGCTAAAGATATCGGGCCAGGCAAACAGGGTGTTTTCTCCTCTGCCTTTCTTTTTTTTTGGTCACAGATGTACATTTACAAATGTCCCTTTATTTAAAACCATAAAAGAATGTTTGCAACCACTATGGTTGTAGCCTCATGTGCGAGACCCTGCGTTTTTATTCCTTCACTGAAACATCGTGAAAATTTTTGAATTATCTTCGTTCAATCGTAAATAATAAGCTCTCATATAGTGTACATCATTCTGTGCTTTATTGGCTGGCAGACTGAAATAACGGCAGGACAAAATGGCCATGCCGAGGATGCCCCCTGCTGGCGGTGTTTATTTCCCTTGGATTGTGTAACGCACTGTTTCTCAAACAGTGGGTCGGGACCCATGTGTGGGTCACGGACACATGTTTATGGGTCACGAGTAAATAAATGTCCCTTTATTTATTTATTTGTTCAACATTAAAAAAAATCAAGAAAAACTATGCAAAAACAACATTTTTCAAGAATTAGAAACAAATGCAATGTTTTTTCAAAGAAATGTCATAGAAAACAAATGTCTAAAGAAGTATAGTGAAAATAACAAGCTCTAGGAGCTTGTAGATCTGCATCTGCTATTTTCACTAGTTTGGTTCATCAAACTTCTCTTTTGGAGAAACATAACATTTCTCTTTTGGGTCTCAGGCTAAAAAGTTTGGGAACCACTGGTGTGTAACGTGCATTATGACAGAATCATAGATTGAAAGAGAACTCCAAACTGTTTTGTACAGTCTTTTTCGCCCTCCTTGTGAGCTAAGTTCTATAATTGGTAAATCATAAACAATGCTAACAAGAAAGTCTTTTTTGGGGGAGTATTAGGCATAGGTAGCCTCCTCAATCAATTTAACTCATCCAAATGGAACATACGGTTCTCCATTTGATTCAATTTGTATAGGCCTACACTCTCAGAGTTTGTGACATTAGTGCTGAGGATTTTACTGTGATAGTGTATGATAGCACTCAACCTTTTCAGGCCGCGACCCCCCAAAATAATCATATTTAAACTGGGGACCCCCACCCTGACAAGCACTTGGAATGTATAGGAGTTGAGGCATTACATTTTGTTTGACTCGATTCCACAGATAAATAATTATGAAAATAGCAGATCTACAAACTCAATTTTCATATATTTTTTTTTACCTCTTTCTTGCCAATTTGGCAAATGTTTGACCAGTTGTTATAGTACAGTTTGTTGATTGATTACCTTTTATACTTTTGATATTTTTCCCCCTTCTTTTTTGTTGTTGATATTAATAAGTTTAATTGTCACTTCGCTGTCATCTGGGCCCCCCCCCCCCCCCCCCCCCCCCCCCCCCACTGTATAGCACCTTTTACGGCGGAACAACAACTGCACCAATCAAACCAGACATCTGCAGAGTGCAGAGTGGGAGCGTTTCACTTTCAGCACCATGGACAGAGGCCGCGATCTGTGCATCTGTGTCATTTAGCTGCTATTATAAACAGGGTTTCGTCAATCTATCACCTTTCTTTATCAACTTTACAAGCTTGTTTATAAACAGTCTTGTGGTGTACTTTTTTGTTGAATAAAACGACAGGCCTAGGCCTATTAAATTATGGATTTTTTACTCATCTCTCCTGAAGAAGATCCGTATCCCAAATCCGTGTCTAAAATTAGCCCACACATCAGTGAGGCTATACAGATTTTTTATTTTACTATTCTATTATTTTTTAATATTCGTTCGTCACCTGTTATGGTGTATTGTTTTGATAGTATTACTAAAACTAGGTTAGCTACTTCATAATGGTCCCTTCCATAGGGGAGGGCGGGGTACGGTGTGCCACGGGGTCAGTAGTAGCCTAGTTATTCTCCATCAAGCCAATAAAATGTCAAATCAAATGCTGTCCTCTTCGGAACTCCCCTTCCAGGTCACAATATTTTCCAGTCACAATATATCTCATTTTAATCATCTGACCATCTGTCCACTATCATCTCATGTAAGTTTTGACTGTCAGTATCAAAAAGCAAGACGTTGTCAGGGGGGTAGGTTATGATTGATTGATTGATTGATTGATTGATTGAATACTTTATTTAGAAGTTTGAAAAGAAGCACATGAAAGGACAGTTTAAAATAAGGTCAACTAAATAGGATTGAAAAGCCCATGAAAGCCATTGTGCCTAGGTCCGGAACAACAAAGGGGTTTGGTTGTGCCTCTCAGACAACAAGGAACTGGAAGTGACGGGGAAATGCAAAGCCTACCTTCTTTCACTGTGATTTTAATTCATTCGATTTAGAAAAAAAGAATCTTTTTTTTACATTAAGTTAAAGAAAACATGTCTCTAAACACTTGCTATGAGTTAGTGGAACAACTGACCCATATAGATAGGAACAATCAACCCCCCCCAGATGTAATTAAAAAAACATAACCAACAGTTTACAGACAAATACAAGACATGTCATAATTTAGCAAGTATTTGTTTAGTAATCGAGTAAAAAGCAAAAAGGGTTACAACCTACCCCGCCATCCCCTATCAGTTCATGTATAAATGTGTCTGTTCTGATAGTTGTGACTTCAATAGCAGCTCCTTGAGCCCTTGACCTCTTGACTGCTCTGTTGTTAATCATAGTCTTTTTCTAACATCTTTGGCTATTACAGACAGATCAATACGCTGCGTCTGCCTATAGGCTTGCCTGGGTCCGTTCGCAAATCTGTCATTTGTTACGGCTTACGAGATACAATGCAGATAATATGAGGCAATTATCTGACTGGTGTGAATGCAGCTGTCAGTCAATGTGCAAATAACCAAGAAGCTCTGCTCGTACAAAGGGGCTAATGTGTGAACCAACTGGGGTGCTCTGTCAATTTCCAGAATTTATGTTCTGTAAGTGGACATTGTTTTGGCGGCCATGCGCTATGATGACGTAGGAATATGATCAGAAGAACGCGCACGCCACTGACACAGTGGTGCATTGTGGGACTTGTATTGACGGGCTATAGCAGACAATAGGCTACGCAAAGCTTGGCATCTATAATTGATGCCAGCAGCAATATCAAAGTCAAACACCTTTTGGAGTAAGTTGTAGCTGCCAGCTTGGAGGGTAACAGGATAGGTGGGCACTATGGGACATCTGGGCACCTCGATGTCAAATTGGCTATTTTGTCCAAAATGTTAAAAACTAACTCTAATATTTCTACAATTTCTACAAATTGCTATACAAAACCTGTATATCCAGTCAGTTTGGGGCATAAACAAGAAGTAAAAGGATACAATTAAGTCTGATAATGATGTGCTGTGTATGTTCACATCATGTATACTTTACTTTACTTAAGACCATTTTTTTTTACATTTTGGAGAAAATGGCCAATTTTACATCGAGTTGCCCAGATGTCCCTACTGCCCACCTATCCTGTATCCCAGCTGGAGACTCTTGCATAGGCTACTGATGAATCACTGAATCGCCGATGAATCATTCTGTTTATTTATCTGGAACTCAGTGAATTGTTTCTCAGGAGTCCAAAATAACCCTTAGGCCTATTGGCTATTTATTTGTTAATAGGTGAGCAACCAGAGATCAATAAGTGATGTATAATGTTCGATATCAGTTCATATGACAACGCTATTATTAACGGGGCTTTTATTTATCATATAGCCTACTAACCGAACCGTAAACCCCCGTATTTTGCACGAAGTAGCAACTTAAATGACACTTTACAAGTGTAATAATGGCTACACTTCAGTAGGTCTACTAAATAAATTATTGTCGGCTATGCTCTGGGAATAATAAATAAACTATTTCCCTTTCTCTTTCTTTAGTTTATAAGCGTGTCCTCCCTCCTGAGAAGATGTTGGTAGTACCGTAGTAGCCCCCTAGTCTACTGTAGGCTACTGGAGCTACTGGGAATGCATAATGACAGCCAGGTCTAGTCATTAGCCACTAGATGGCGATAGTGACCATCTCTCAATTCAATTCAAAGGGGCTTTATTGGCATGGGAAACAAGAAGTAAGTATTGAAAAAGTATGAATACAACGAATAAATGTGGTATAAGAGGAGTCATATTGTTAAAAAAGTGTAAGCTCTATATTCGGATAGCAATCCCATCATCAGATCATTTATCAGCTTGTGTTCATGCAGTTCCACATTTGTCTGCTCATTTATTTAATCAAATCCAGTTTTACTCGTTTAACCTGTATGAGTTCTCTCTCTTGATTGGATGAAATTGCATTTTGATTGAATTGAAAATGCATTTTCTGTTTACTACTTAGCTGGAGAGTCAGGGAAAGCCCTGTTACTGAACAAACAGTCTATAGCAATGATTCCTATGGGAATATAGAGCTACTTAACAACATTTATTTTAACAATATAAAAATGGTGGACAAAGTACTCAACCACAGTAATTGAGATAAAGTACTCCAGGTCAAACATTAGCCTACTCAACTACAAGTGAAAAACAAGTGAAAGTTGAACAGTCAAATTTGTATTTGAGGTAATGTAGGCCTACTTGTTTTTAAATGCTTATAAATACTTGAGTATTCAAAAATACAAAATACATTTTATTTTTAATTTCAATGTATTGCTTTGGAAATCTTCCAAAACATGAAAAAAATACAAATAAAATGGTGAAAATAACAGCTCAACAAGCTCTAAATGGTTTGCATCACTATACGTTGTGAGCTTATAGATGGGCTGATTTCACTATTTTTTTAAAAATAGGGCTTAAGTCAATGGTTAATATATTTTTGTACGTTTAGGTCCCAGAGGTTCTTTCATAGAACAGTACAGTATTTGTCTTTGAAATGTAGTGGGGTGAAAGTCATAAGCTTAAAAAAGAAAACTAATACTCAAGTACAGTACAGATAGGCTACTCAATGAATGCAAGTACAGTACTCAAGTAAATATACTTAGTTACTGTCCACCACTGAAACAGACTAGAGCTGTATAACATTGCAGCATTGCAAGAAAATATAGTAGGTCAAATGAACTTAAAAATTAGTTATTTTATTACAAATATAAACAGAGGAATTGTGCTTTCGCTGTTCAAAAATACATAATAATTATTATTATTATATGGTTTTCGAAATTTGTTTTCTCTCTCTCTCTCTCTCTCTCTCTCTCTCTCTCTCTCTCTCTCTCTCTCTCTCTCTCTCTCTCTCTCTCTCTCTTGTAGTACTGCATGTCTGCATCATTGCAGCAAGATGGAGCCCTAGACCTGTGGCAGAAATGAAACGCGCCTGTGTAGGTACTAGGCTATACAGACCCCTCCTGTCACTGTCCCTGATTGTAGATAGGAACTAGGCCGTACTTTGTGTTTTGTGAAATTCCACCTTTGAAACGAAATGAACAAGGACATGACTAGCATAAAACTGCACCATTGCTTTTGTGACTTTGTAATAAATACTGTAGCTAATGTAGCTAATTACAAAACATGCTGCACAGAATGAGAGAAACAAACAAACAACAACAACAGAGGAAATATTTCTTTGGTAAAGAGTATACTGAATATCCAGTTAAGTGTAAATCTGTGCACAGTACTCCATTACTCTCAGTGTTGGGTGTGAATGTACGTGCGTAAGAAAGTTTGCATGCAGGGCAAGTGCACCAGTCAGGATTTTAAGGGGTCTATATTTAAATCCTCTGGTCTCTAGTTTCTGCAGCTGTCACCAAGTTTAAGTTCAGCACCTTGAGCTTTTCTCAGTCATGCTCTTGGGACGTATAGTGATAAACCTGCCAAACGATGAGAGAGAGAGAGAGAGAGAGAGAGAGAGAGAGAGAGAGAGACTGACTCTCACCCTTGAGACTGTGCCTTCTTGGGCTGCAGAATAATATCCAAACTGCCCGATCAGCACATCTTCCTTGTTGAACATGCCATACTCCTGTACAGCAACGGACTACTCTGACCAACACAGCTGCCACCTGCCATGTCGGAGCTGTCAGTAGCTACAAGCCTCAGCAACAGTGTACAAACATCACAAGAAAAACATGGAGCCTACGAGGGCCTATTTAGTTGTGGCCCTATTTCCTGCTGTCTGTTTAATTCTACATAAGACAATATGGCGTGAGGTAGCCTACAACAACCCAATCCAATTATTAGTCCTACACTGCTCCAGAGCCTGGTGGTCTCTGGACTTATGTGTTCCCTCGGCCCGAGGCTTCTCTGTTCCCTCCACAGAATTTTAGACTCTTTGAATATTTCCCATCTCCTGTGTTCCATAAATCCCTGGGCCAGGACCCATTACACCTTAAACAACAGTGGGGAGCTTTTTTCAGCATTTCATTCTTATTTTTCTGGGCGCACAATGAAATAGTGAAAAGTGTAACAGCATAAACATGAGACAAATTTGCACTGTAACCCTGTCTTTATTATCACATTGTATCATATATGTCACAGTGTGACATAATGTATACATGATGTATCACTTTGTTCTTGACCACTCAAAACAAAGAAGCCAGTGTTTGAACATTTTACATTTTCAAGTAGCATTTTACAGCCTCTCTCCCTCTTCCTTAAACACTCAGTCAACACTTCATTAAACACTTGCATACACATAACACAGCACACTCGTAGTATGTATTTTAAAGTGGATGATCAAGTGGATCATGATCAAAGATCAATTGCTCAATTTTAGTCGTAGAACCTCAAGGCTACAAACATTTGCCACTCAATCGAGGACGTTTTAATCCACCCGCACCCTCTGTCAATCATTCCTACATGCCCTCCATTTCAAGTCAGAACAGTTGGAGGGAGCATTTGTAGACGGATGGACATGGGTACATGGGAAGAATGGAGAGGGTTTAGGCTTTTGACTTTTGTAATTAACCTTTCTTTCTAATAAAAAAAAAAAATCGAGATAGATGTATTGAGTGTAAACATGGCTTGATTGTTAAAATGAAGCAGTATGGAAATAAAATTCAGCCTTTTGGGCAGGGATATTGTGTACTAACTTTACTGGAGAAAAAAAACGTTACACTGTAGAATGGGGAAATATTAGCTAAAGGGGAAGTGGGACTAATGGATACTGACAGAACCTAAATGTAAAATGTTGTGAAGCTGAGAGAACATTGGCTTTCAACATGGCATCGCTATTTTGGGTATATGTCATAGATCAGTGTTTCTCATCCTTTTTTGGGCCAGGGCCCCTCTTTACAATATCCAGGTTTTTGTTTATTATTGTATAGCTTAGATTGTTTAGAAACATCTCATTGGATGCCAAATAGCAGATCTTAGCATGTGATTATTAACCTACTTCCCAGGGGGGGAGAGTTAGTAGCATTTTATATCCTTATATACACCCAGTCCAGGGGTGCCATTGTGTTATTATTTACTGTTAATCAAATCTGCTATAACAGATGTGCATTATGGACTGTGCTCAGGTGATCTGAGTGTTTTTATTAGCAGTTGCTGTAGTGGGAGTTCCAACTGCTCCAGACTGTACTGAAGAACTGCTAGTTGCATAATGTCTTCAGACTAGGACTTTAATCTAACATGTACAGGTCATCAGGTGTGTATTCTCCAAAGAGGATGCAACAGCACATACGACACATCTTTCCCTATGGGCTCAACCTTCTTCCAGGAGAAGGTCTCTGGATTGAATTTCCACAAATCATTAAGTTCTGGACCCACCATCCGTGGCGGCCACCAAAAACATACAGCTCTCTATTATAGGCAAAGGCTGAATGACCCCAGCGGCCTTCTGGAAGAAGCAGTGTAGACGGTGTGCTTAGCCAGCAGTTTGTCTCTGTCAAACATTCTGATGTCGTTGTAGCACTGATACCACTGCCCACAACCAAAGCCCCCACTTACAAACATCTTTGTCCCGATGAAACAGGTGGTGGAGTGCCTCTGGTGTTAATTAAAGACCAGACCATTGTGATGGTGTCCAACTTGTAGATGGCATTAGTGTAGTCAGTTGTTTTCCTCCATAGATATACATGACCTTCCCCAAAACCCAGGCTGAGTGGTGTTCCCTCTCCTCTGGAACAGTCCCAGAAATCATGGGTTTGAACCATCTGTGGGTGTAAACATCAATCAAATGCATAACGCACGTTGCAGTTAGGAGACCCTCCCCAGATGTAGATGATATCTTCTACAAGCACTCTTCTACAAGCAAAGCTGTGTGGCCACATCGGTTGGAGGACACCTCAAGAGGACTTTCTCCCCCATTTGACATTGGGGGCAACTTCATCCAGGACAAAGACACTGTGTTGAAACCCCTCCAAATGAGTACACATTGTGCTCCACTGCTACAGCAGCAGGACAATAGTTTTGGTGCTCCATTCAGATGCAGCGTCCAGCAGAACATCTCTTACATAGTAGTTTAACTCTGGCTCTGTAAAAGTAGAGTCATCAGCATGGCCTCTCTGGTAAAGGTAGTGTCCTAATTTCTGCACTATTATATTGGTTCAGTGGCACAAATGACTCGCAAAGTTTGATACATCCTCCCTTTGCTTGTTCCCTTTTCATCAAGTGAGACCCAGAGAGGAAATAAAAAGGTGCAGAGGAAATCACATTTAATCATCACATTTAATTTCATACTTGCAAAATGTATCAAATCATGTTGATTTAAATGAGTGCGCAGTTGCCTTGTCTCACTCTCATCTGCACACAGTGGGTAGACAGACAGACAGACACAGTAGATGATTGATTGATTGATTGATTGATTGATTGATTGATTGATTGATTGATTGATTGATTGATTGATACCCAATATCTCCACAGTAGGCAGTATAAAAATGATTATCACTCACAGATTCTTTCATCCAGTGTATTTCCTACTGTCCGGTTGGCAGCACTGTCCCTAATAACAGAGCTTAGCTGGCATTCCACACCCGGTGGCACTTTGGTGTCACAGTTACCCAGAGAGAGCCTGGTAATTACCACCGGCCACTGTCACCATGCAGGAAATGCACAGTTCAGCAGGGATAGGACAACCCCCCTACCCCCCTCCGCCTGTGCCAGGCTATCCTGGATAGACAGCCATGGCAGAATGCTGGTTACACGGATGAGCGTGAATTAGCTCAGCGGTTGTAAACTCAATCCGAACCATCCTTTTGACTGACCTGAGGTGGTATGTGGCTGCCAACAAACTGTCCTTTTGTGGTTATGTGTTGTTTCGTGTGGTTCACAGTGGTGTAGGCAAGGGTCTACCCCCCCCCCCCCACACACACACGCACACGTGCACACACACATGCACTCTCTCTTGCTCTCCCTCTCTGTCTTTCTCTCTCTTTCTCTAACATTTCTCTCACACACATACACATACACAGATATACCAGTGTGCCTACCAAATAAACGACTACTGCTACTATCACCTTCTATTTTCCCACTGTAACCTCCTGTGTACATAATTCAAACAAGTGCAATGCGGAATGTAAACACAATGATCTGTTGTGTACATAATGCAATGAAGTGCAATAATTAATATTTCATTATCTACTCATCTCCATAGCATCTGCTATATATTGTATATAGCTTTCTACTTTAATCAATATGTTTGAGAATGTGCTGTATAAATGTTTACATAAATCTTGTGCAAACAGACCTGGCAAATAAAATAATTCAAATTCTGATCAGAAGAGGGAAGACATACCTACATATGTCTCCCAGGTGTGTGAGTATCGTTGTGGGTTGACTGGAATGTGCTCGGTGTTGATCTTTTCCTTTGTTTATAATATTCATCCTCAGTCTTCTGTCTATCAATGTTCCGTATCTCCTTTTCTCCCATCCACTATCTCTACCTCCTTCCCTCCCTCCCTCTCCCCTGACTCTTTTAATAAAAAAAAACTTAACATCCCCGTTTTGGACACACTTGACTGGAGCATAAGCAAGTGAACTTCTGAATGAAGAATCACAAATGCATTCCCTCAGGAACGGCTTGCTGGAAAACGCACTGCAGGACCGGAATGGGAAGTTTATTTTCCTTCAGCGCATGCATGTCTGACTGTGGGATAGAGGCTCCAAGCACACAGAGGGTCTGGTGCGCTGATCCATTTCTTCTGCAGTGAAGAGTTCATCATGCACCTCCTCCCACCCCTGAAGACTGATTTGTACTTCATGGTATGACAGTGTTTCTGGACGAAAATAGCTGATCTACAAGATTGTGAGAGCTTATAAATAGGCTATTTTTATTAAGAATAACCTCAATTTCTTTATTTCACTCACACACTCTGCTCACAGAATCTGTCTGTCTCTTCTGCCACACTCAATGCATTTCCCTTCAGAAAATTGTCTCGCCGCATCAAGCCTGGATTTAAATTCATTGGGGCCTCTCTGTTGTGTATCTTCTGTTACAAACACTCCATTTAGCCCCCTTGTTTCTCTTCTTTGTTCATGGTCCTTTCTCTCGCTCTCTCTTCCTCTGTCCCTCTCTATCCATCTCTCCCACTATTTTCTCTGCTATCATCTGCAGGCTAAAATAGCCCCAGCAGCTTTTTCTCTAGGCCTTTTGTCCCAGCTCAGGGAGACGTTTGGCACACAGAGGATCGTGTTACAACTTTCATTTCCTGAATGTTTTTTTTTTTGCTGTGTGGAACCAAGAAGGGTATTTTATCCTCTGCTCTCCAGCATGAGGATGAAGGGCGCGGGGTGAGGGGAGCAAGATGGCAGCTCGGATTCTGGGACCTGTCACTCTTGTGTCGCCGACTAAATACGAACTCTGTATCTCGCTCCAAGGTCCTTCTGGAGTGTGTGTGTGTGTGTGTGTGTGTGTGCGTGCCTGCCTGCGTACGTGCGTGCGTGCGTGCGTGCTCCTTTTCCTGTGTGTGTGTGTGTGTGTGTGTGTGTGTGTGTGTGTGTGTGTGTGTGTGTGTGTGTTTGACTGTATGTCTGTATGTGACTGTGTGTGTATGTGTGTCGGGGGGTGGGTCACTTGAGCTGCTGTAGGTGAGGTGATGCCCCTTGGGGGTATGAGGTAGATTTCATTATCCCATATCCCATGCTGCTTCCTCTTGTTGTGTCTGCCCCGTGCCCCAAAGCCCCCCGAGCCTGAACGCTG
>NC_139957.1:30297028-30299528 GCF_963454915.1 Gymnoscopelus microlampas
TTTATGATAAAACATTGCATTTTTCCTTTGTCGTTAATGTTTAGCTTATATAGGCCTATATTATTATAGCCGTTGTAGTAGTATTTGTCGTGTTGTAGCCTATTAAGTCCACAATTTAAAAGATTGCCCGGTGAATTTATTTAATTACAAGTTGGTTAAGTAGGCCTACGTTTTCAATACATTTTTTGTTATTAGCCCAAAAGACGATGGCAGCGGTTGCATGGTGCGCCTTCCGCAGATGGTGACGCTTTTCCATGGCCCAGAACCGACAGAACAAACTCTGGGAGAGAGCAAAGTAAACACGGCAACACAGACCTAATGATCCACAGCGGTCGTGAAAGAGAGGCAAGAATGTCTCTCCTATACTCACATAACGTGTTTTCTTTCATAATATTCTGTGTACAAGCCAGGCTACAGACGAAATGATGATTCATGATCCATAAAGGTAACCTAACATCCCCCGTATAATAGCTACCTCGTGTTTTTCATACAGGCATCCTAAATATACTTTATTTATTTTTAAAACTCTTCCTAATTATTTTTCTTAAGAATTAAAGAGCTCAGATGGGCGTACTTTGTTTGCAAGATGTACGCGACAACAGCATTGTATTTGTGTGTGTGTGTGTGTGTGTGTGTGTGTGTGTGTGTGTGTGTGTGTGTGTGTGTGTGTGTGTGTGTGTGTGTGTGTGTGTGTGTGTGTGTGATGGATTACAATAGCCTAAAGCCATACCATAACCTACTGTCTGTTATTTAATGCTCGAAGCAAGCAGCAAACCAAAGAGAAGACCATTATTTGAATGGTCCAAGCCTACAATTCTGTCGTTCAAAATATTTCCGTTTCCTCCAGAGTTGGGTTTATGAATAATTAATAATTAGATGATTGCAATAATGATGATCCCGTCGACCCGAGCCCATTGGATATTTTCTTTTTTTCCTTTTTCCCGTTTAGTTTGCAGGTCTGATGGGCAGGGCTTGAAGTCTACATTAATAAATCTGCTGTATTCTCCCCTCAGTAAATGGATCGCCTACAAATAACACACGTAAGACAAATGTATAGCTTTTGTTTTATTGGAAACTGTTTATAATGACTCTAAAGTAAACCTTGCCTCTTAGTTTCCATAGCCAGGAAGTTGCTATAAATTTTTTTATCTTAACAAAATATCATAAATTAAGCAAATGGGCAGTCCAGTTAAGTGTTTCGTTGAGTTCAGAGTTTCATAAGGGAAGGGGCGGTTGTATTTTCACGGGAAGGTGGATCAGAGAGAACCTCCTATAGACAGCTATAGGATAGGTTAAGCGCTTAAAAAGAAACTGTGTTATATTTCTATCCAAATTTAACGACAGACAAGTCAGTCTATTATAATAGTGGTTCTCAACCTTTTCAGGCCGTGACCCCCCAAAATAATCATATCTGAACTGGGGACCCCCACCCTGATAAGCACTTGGAAAAGGAGTTGAGGCATTACATTTTTGTTTGACTTGGTTCCACATATAAATATTGTGAAAATAGCCGATCTAAAAGCTCACAACGGCTGGCAACGCCAGGCGTTGTGAGCTTGTAGATTGGCTATTTTCACATTTTTTGCCTCTTTCTTATATTATTTGTTGACAATTTGGCCAATGTTTGACAGTTTTTATAGTGTAGTTTGTTGGTTACTTTTGATGCAGTAATGGTCTTTTTTATTTTCTTTCTTTTTTTGTAGGTATTAAAAAGATCTTAAAAGTCCTTAAATTGTCACTTCACTGTCATCATGGGGACCCCCCACAATCATGTGGGGACCCCCCTGGGGGATCCCGACCCACAGGTTGAGAACCACTGTATTATAAGGTACCATAGTGTTATTTCATATATGTAGTCAATCTGATACAGTTATCAGTCTCTGGGGGGGGGGGGTTGGGGGGGTATAACCGAGAAGCCTTTAAGAACCTAGATCCACAAGACTGGATGTTAGAGGTCCCAGCAACGAGTCCTGCAGTTGGTGCGGGTGTCCATGCATTCCGTGCACCGACTGCTGGGCGCCGAGGCCCGACATGGGGTAAGACGAGGCGCCGGGGTGACTCATGTTCCCCTGGAGCAAAAGCACAGAGTTCTGGTCGGGACTTTGCGGAGGGGAGAACTCGTCCTCCGAGCTTGACATGAGCGACTTGCCTCCGTCGAGGGGAGACAGCTGGTTCTGTTTGTTGTTGCCGGAGTTGTTGTTTTCGCTGTTCTCCCTGGCGAGGGGAAAATACAGAACAAACAATTAGATAAACATTTAAACCTTTAAATATCCCATACATCACCAGTGACTTCGGTGAATTCGAAATGATGCATGAAATATTTGAAATTTAACAAATTCGCCAACAGATAGAACATAGATAATAATCATACACTGTTTTATAATAACAAGCAATCGTGCTCTCGTATAGGCTAATAATAAAAAATAGGATGCGATATTGTTCCTTAGAAAATATTCCTATTTATTGGCTATAATTCGTACAATTGCCATTTTAGAAAGGA